>NW_007727868.1:68122-85529 GCF_000696425.1 Galeopterus variegatus | reverse complement strand
CGGGGCCACCGTGCGCCGGGGCCTCGCCATGGGCCTCGCGCCGGCCTCGCGCGGCCTTCCCTCGGTGGTGTTTCTCTCTGTCCGTCGCCGCCGCCCCTTCAGCCTTTCCTCCGCAGACTGTCTGGTGCGCGGAACTGCGCGTCGTCTTTCCCGAGAGCGTGCCCTTCCCGACCCCAGCGGGTTACGGTGGAGCGCAGGACTTAGAAACCCTCCGAAACGCAAAAGGTGCCTTTCAGTGGAAACTCAAATTGAGTCACCACCGCCTCTAAACCTCTGGTGTTCGCGTTGTCCTTTGTGCCCGGCAGGGTAGCTGAGAAGTCCGGGAGAGCGTTAGGTTTCTACACCTAGAGCTCCCATGAAGGAGCCTAGGCTAGGGCAGCCTTTTTATTCTTAAGTGGCCTTTCTCTTGATTTGACATGTATTTCATACACTGGTGTCTTAACCCGGGTCAATTCTTTCCAAACTATCCTGTCAAATGCAGGTAACAAATCGTTGATCCCAAACAAGTTTGTCGCCTCTAAGTAAATCAACACTATTAATTTGAGTATAATAAATTGTGTATTTGAATGTATGACTCGGGCGCTTTAGTGACTGTACAGGATTACCGATAGGTAGGTTTATGATGTGACTTCAGGACACCAAAAAACACTTTATGTTACAAAAACGCCTTGTTCCAAAAAGGGCGGGAACTTAAGGAAATTTACCATCATTCGAAAAAAGATGAAATACGACTAACCTTTGTACCAAGAACTTAAAAAGAGTTTTTTTGGAAGACGTTTTGATGAGTGAAGAGATTCTGAGAACAAATTGTAGGAAAAGTACGGGTTGAGTGTCATTGAAGACTAACTTTTGCTTAGTTCATAGTTTAACTGGGCCCTGTACAAAGTGTTCTTGAAATAAATTTTTATAAACTTTGAAAAGTTTGGAAGATAGAAGTGTGATTAATTTCACTCCTTTTAAGAAAATGTAATTGAAAACTAAGGGAACCTAAGTTAAATGAGCAGTCTTTTGGAATTACTATAAATTGTTAATGAATGAATGAATTACAAATAAATTTTATTTTACTAATTTTTCAATTATTGCATGGAAATTTGAGAAGTCTGAAGCTTGATACCTGGGTATATTGTGGGTTGAGAAGTCTGAAGCCTGATACCTGGGTATATTGTGGGTTTTTTTTTTTTTTCTTTCTTTTTAAAAAACACTCTTTGGCCTTTGGGCAATTTATTTTTTATTTTTTTTCCAGGAAAGTCAAAAATCGGGGCTGGCTGGTTAGTTAAGTTGGTTAGAGCGTTGTAACACCAAGGTCAAGTGTTTGGATCTCCGCACCTGCCAGCCGCCAAAAAAAGAAAAGAAAAGAAAAAAAGTCGGTTTTAGAAGATTGAACCCAGAAGTTTTAGAGTTTGAATGTGTAAAATAGTTTATTTTAATAAAAAATACATACATTTTATCCTTTTGGACTAGAAATCATTGCACTCGTATTAAACTTATCACTATGCAAAGAATACCAGAATATGCATCTCTTCGTACTAAACTCACTTTTGAGTTTGAGCCCCATGTTTCTATTTCTTTGACATCTTCACCAGGATATTCCACTGGCAATTTGAAGTGGTCATGTGTGCAAACTGAGCTCATTATCTTTGTCACCAAACCACTTTCTTCCTTTCCTTTGTTAATAGTATCACCGTCTTTTAAATGACCCAGTCTTCAAGCCTGACACTCTTGTCTCTGACTCTTCATGAATAATCCATCAACTGGCACATCTACTAGATAGCAATTTGACAAGGTCTTTCACTGTATTTCCTCTTTTCCATTTTAACTAAGACCCACACTTGTTTATGTTGGCACAACTTCTCAACTCCTGGATCTTTGCAACCCAGTGGCCTCGTTTGTGTTCCTGCTATGATCCATTCTACCATTGTTGCCAGATGAATTATCTTAAAGCATACCAAGCAAGTCATTCTTTTCCTCAAAGAGCCTTCAATTACTCCCTTGATCTACCAAAATAAAGTTAAAATCCTTGTGTTTCACTTTCCCCTTTCACTTAAAACTGCCTTATAGTCAGAGTGGACTTTTCATCTTGCCCAAATAAATAGCTTCTCCACATCTCTATGATGGATATGTGATTTTCTCTGCCTGGAATGCCCCTTCCCACCCCATCTCATTCTGTAAATACCTTGCCCATTATTCAAGGTCCATCTACTTTCTCAAAGAAAGAGCGTCTTTTCTGATACTTACAACCTAATGTGGTCTCTTCTCTTTTGTATCTCCATGACACTTTATTGCTCCTTTCCTTGGTCACTTGTGTTTGACCTTCCTACTAGAACAATGGTTTGCAAACTTTTTCTGTCAAGGGACAGATTGTTAATATTTAAGGCTTTATGAGTATGTGGTCTCTTCTCTTTTGTATCTCCATGACACTTTATTGCTCCTTTCCTTGGTCACTTGTTTGACCTTCCTACTAGAACAATGGTTTGCAAACTTTTTCTGTCAAGGGACAGATTGTTAATATTTAAGGCTTTATGAGTCAGATATTTTCTGTGACATCTACTCAACTCTGCAGGACTCAACTTTGTAATTGTTGCACAAAATCAGCCATAGACAAAACGTAAAGAACGGACATGGCTGTATTCTAATAAAACTTTATTTATTGACACTAAAACTTGAATTTCATGTGTCAAGAAATAAGTATATTTTTAACCATTTAAAAATGCAAAAACCATTCTTAGCTCATGGCTGCACAAAAACATGAGACTGGAGTTGGCCAATGGGCCATATTTTGCTGAGTCTCATACTCAGAGCCAGCTTCATGGGCATGTGACCCATTCAGTCACACAGGGCCCTATACTTAGAAGGGTCCCATGATTAAATTAATGCTCTAACGTCACTATCTTGACATTTTTCATGATTTTTGAACAAGTAGCCTACATTTTCATTTTGCACTGTGTGCCACTGATTACATAGCTGGTCCTGTTTGTACTAGAAGATAAAATCCAGATCAGGATGTATATTTCTTATCTTTATCTGTTAGCATCTGGCATGGTGTTTTTCACGTAACAGGCATTCAAGATGTATTTGTTGAATTTTCTATCCCTAAGGTAGTATGGAATAGTGGAGAACATGAGAGTCAGAGTTCAGCTCTACCACTTATTAGATGAGTGGTCTTTGGCAAATTCTGTAAACATGTTAAGTATTATTTTTCTCATCTATAACACAGAGGTAATAACATCTGCCCTACAGAACTGATGTAAGATAATGTGTAGGAAAAAAGCTATGTCTCAATCCCTGGGACAAGCAGCACCTCAAAGTTAGTTTTTTCCCTTTTAAAGAAAGTTGTGTGTGTGTGTGTGTATGTATGCATGTATGTATATGAATATATGTATATGTATATAGTATATGGTATATAAATATGGTTCTGTACCTTTGCAACATCCTGCATTGCTGGCGTTGGAAGCTGAGAAGGATAATAGCTCACCCATAACTATTGCTGTATTTAACCTGATACAGTATTTCTAATTTTTCATGTTATTTGCTTTCATAAAAGTTTTACTTCAAATAACATGTATAGTTCATTAGTTTCATTTCAAAAGTCCACAAAAGTAGAGGTATTATTGCAAGTATAAAATTAGATTTAAAAACACCCAAATTTGTAATTTTTAAAATTAACAATTAAAGATAATCATCATAAACAAGAGTCATACTATTTCCAAGTAAGCATAGTTAGCAGTAGCATTAATGTTTACTAACCTTACATATTATTATATTATTTCATTCACAAATGAAATTTGTGAATATTGAAATTTGATCCTTTCAAGGCACTTTCTTACTGGTTTTTCCCTCTGGTGTGTGTGTGTGCATGTCTGTATAAGAATATACATATATGTGTATAGTATGTGGCATATAAATGCAGTTTTGTACCTTTGCAACATCCTGCATTGCTGGAGTTGGAGGTTGAGAAGCATAAGAAGGCCCCTTGTTGAATGCAAAAAAGGAAAAATCATGGCTTAATTCCTCAGTAAGTTTCATTCTGTTTTCTTGGTCAAAGATTGTGTTCCAAATTCTATGCAGTTACTTTATAAATTCCACCACTAAATCACACAGGAAACAAGGTAAGAGCATATTAGACCATTGCTATTATGGGAAAACAACTCAGAACTCATATTTTACTAGGGTAGTTCAACTTCCTCTAAGATTTCTGCTTTGGAGAAACCATGTTCTTATGTATAAGAAAAATGAAGCTGCTCGGCATGTTTTCTTTTCTGTGTAATAACTGTATAACTTCTTATTTGTCTCAATTCTGTCTGTACTCTATTTCAGCAATTGTGGGCTTGACCACTAAACCTGCCTAAACCACATTAAATAAGGCTAATAGTTATCTAATTTTGTCATTGCTAATGCTGTGATATAAGGAACAGATTATACTTAAAATTTCCCCTTCTCAAGCCTTACCTGAGAAAAACCATAAAAATGAAAGTGACATTCCCAGAGCCATCTGTAAATGAGTGTTCAAAGAAGAAAACCATTGGAAAACCAACTTCACAAAATACCCCCATCATGAAATTTTGAAAAGAGATTTAAATTAAGAAAATTTTCAAAAACCACATGTAAGTACTTTCAGAGTCTGGGCTGTTCCCCAGATCAAATGGCTAATGTGCCAGAGATGGTCAAGAGTCAGGCATCCCTGGGACTTTATCATTAGGATAGTATTTAGCTTCTAGTCCCAGTTATTCCCAAGTCCTGTGTATGAATCACATGCCTCAATAATAATTACCAGATTCCAAGAGGTAGGTTTTAATGACCCATTGTATAGATGAGAAAGCTAAGGCTTAGAAAGACTAAGTGCCCAAGACCATTTATAAATATGTGAGCAGAGTTGAAATTTCTATCCTAGTCTGTCTGCCTCCTTTCGACATCGTGCTGCTCCATTTATTCCTTTATTGCTAGTTTTTTTTAGCTGAAAAATCTCTCCTGTCTATTTTGTATTTATCTAAATCGTAGTCATTCTCCAGTGTTCTCTCCCTTCTCTGAAGTTCCCTAATATCTGTTGTTTGTGCCACTCATTTGGTACTTTTCATACATTGCCTTACTTACTTAAATTGTTTTTGTCTTCTTTCCATACTGAGATCCTTAAGAACTGAAACCATATCTTATACTTTTTTGTACCTACCATAGTGCCTGGCATCATGTATTAGAAATAAATTGTAGTTTGGGGGTCTTGCTAATCTTGATTACATTCTCCAAACTGATCACAATGGATTTGTGACCTCTGGCAGTTAGTTAACCTTTCCAAGTTTCTTTTTATTAATCTTTAAAATGCACATAACAATATCTATAATGTAGGGCTTTAAAAAGGCTTAAAATAGGGGTCGAGGTATAAAAGTGGAAGTAATACAGAGTAGTGGTTAGGTGGACTGGCTCTGGTGTCAGACTGCAAGTGTTCAAATATAGGCTCCACTCATCCTGAGGAATTTACTTCTGGTGCCTCAGTTTCCTCATTTGTAAAATGAGTAGAATAATAGAACCTATGTTATGGGGTATTGTGAAGATTAAATGCATTCACAACACAAACAGAATAGTACCCACCACAAAGCAAGCACTCTATAACTTAGCTATCGTCATCTAACAGATTTTCAATAAGTGTTAGATCCTGCTACATCCTCTCGCACTGTATTACTTTCTGCAAACATAGTAAAAATCAAAAAATGTTTATTAAACTTTCACTTTGCTTTGCTTATGATAATCCTCAATTAAGGATTGGTTGTGTTCTAAAGTTTATGTCAGTAGTTTGTAACTTGAAAATATTTATGCAATGAAAACAATGCTATAAAGTTTATGAATGAATACAGTAAAATAGGACTTGATTATTGGGAAACTCAAAAATAGCCTATTTTAATTCATAGATACTAAAAACATAGTTCTAAAAGTACTATTTCAGTTAGTGCTAATAGGCATTTGTAACACTGGTCCCTTAGTTTTCACAGCACTTCATTCTCATGGTTTTCCTCCTTTCTCTCTGGCTGTTCCTTCGCAATTTCTTTTTGGGCTATACCATCCTCCTCCTGACCTTTAAGGGTTAGAATCCCTCAGAGCTTGATGCTAGGCCATTTCCTTGTATGCATACTTTCTTCTGGACAATTTTATAGTCTTTTCTATGACTTTACATGCCATGTAAATGTCAGTGATTCATAGATACATATCTTCAGTTCAGACTTCTCTGCTGAACTGCAGATGCATAGAGCCAATTGTCTCCTGGAAAGCTTTCCTTGGTTGACCTCCCCCAAACCTGCTCTTCCTCCAGGAATCCTCAGATCAATAAATGGCAACAGCTCCCTAAAACAGAAATCTGACACTTCCTTCTACCTTACCCCACATATCAAAATTTTCACCAAGTTCCATTTATTTTACCCCCAAAGTCACTCAAATCTGATCACTTTTGTCCATTTCCATTGTCTGGTTGGTTTATGTACTTTCACTTTTGTCCCCCCCTCCACCCATTATCTAAATAGTAATCTTAATTTTTAAAAATCTTTTTATTATGGAAAATTTCAAGCAAACATAAATAGCAAAGTTCAATGAACCCCCCATGTACACATTCCACATCACTCCGTTTCAACATTTAACCTCATTTTGCTAATCTTGTTTCATCGTCACCCCCCTCCCTTTTTTCCCCCTGGCTGGAGTAATTTAAAGGAAATCCAAGACATTATTTCATTTCACCTGCAAATAATTCATTATGTATCTCCCATAGATAAAAACATTTAAAAAATATAACGATAGTGCCATTATCACATCTAACAAAATTAAAAATGATTGCTTAAGACAATCTAATACTCAATCCATACTTAAAATTTCCTGATTGTATCAAAGCTGGCTTTTTACTGTTGTTGTGTTCAGTTCATGATACAAACAAGTTCAAACATTACATTTAACTCTTATGCCTCTTAAACCTCTTTTAATCTGTAACAGTGCCTATTCCCTTTGTTGAGTAAATGGCTGTATTTTTTCTTTCGGAATGTGTCTTTTCCTTATTTTTCTGCTTCTGTATAAATGGTACCACTTCAGGTCAATATAATATGGCAAAAATTCTACGGAATGTGTCTTTTCCTTATTTTTCTGCTTCTGTATAAATGGTACCACTTCAGGTCAATATCTTCATAAGCATTATATGGCAAAAATTCTGTGGCTTTTATATTACACATCTTTATTTATAAATACAAGACTGAGGAAGTAAAGACCTCCCTCATATACACACATATTTGTATTATGTGAAGAAAATATAAAAGATGAATTGAAAACTATTCTCCATTTATCCCAATATCCAGATAAGTGCAGTTAGTTATGAGGCCTTTGCTATGTAGCAGAAACTCATCTCATTTGAGTTTAAGAAACAGATTGAAGGAGGCTAAGTTAGAAATATATGGCTTCAGCATCAGCCTGAGGTAGAAGTACAGATCTCCCTTTCTGGGAAGATGGTGCTTTTCATCTGGCTGTGCTGCCGTAGTTATGAAGAATGTAATGAAGTAGTGAAGGATGGGTTAAACAGGGGAAAAAAAAAAAAAACACCCAAGGACAAAGCTTACCTACCAGATTAAAAACAAACAAACAAAAAAGGGTCCTACCTGGATGTGTGTCAGAGGAGTAGACTATTTTGGATTAAGATAATTCTATTTGAGAAAATAGTGACTCAGTGGGATTCTGATGAATGTTTAACAAAGTTCAACAGCAGTAAAATCAGCTTTCTAAGTGCATATATCTTTCAGTGCCTTGCTCTAGCCGATTCTGTCCATTTCTTTTTTCTTTTTAAAATTATATCCTTTTGCCTTTTTAAAGACTGACTTTAAAATCTCTAATGTGTTTATACATTTCCTTCCTACTTCTCAGCAGACCTCAGAACCACAACTCTTTTTTTCCTCTGGGATCTCTTTCCCCTTCTGTCTCTATCTAAATTCTTCAGAGGCTTGTCATGTCCTCAGTGTCTAAAAAAAGCATGTCAAGAGGCCATGTTAGCCAAGGGAGGGAAATTATGTTTAAAATTTATTTGGCCTGAAAAATTCTGTGTAGTTCACCAGTCTGCTTGCACATACCTACATTTACCCAAGCTGTGAGCCACCCCAGCCTTTTCCTGCAGTTCTCCACAGTACTGGCTTAAGATGACACAAGAATCTCCCTAGATGTTGCACATTCATAATTGCTTCTTAAATGAAGATGACCACAAAAAACAAAGACAAAGAGTTAACTGGCCAATAGCAAAGAGAAGAAAGGTATTTAAAATATCTTAGTTAATGGGTATATACCCAAAATAATTGAAAGCAGAGACTGGAACAAATATTTGTACTCCCATGTTCGTAGCAGCACACTATTCATAATAGCCAAAATATGGAAGCGTCCCAAGTGCTCGTCAATAGGTGAATGGATAAACATAATGTGGTATATGTACAATGTAATGTTATTCAGCCTTAAAACAGAAAGAGATTTTCTGACACATTCTACAACATGGATGAACCTGGAAGATGTTATGCTAAATGAAATAAGCCAGCCAAGAAAGGACAAATATTATATGATTCCACTTATGCAAGATACTTAGCGCAGTCAAATTCATAGTGATATAAAGTAGAATGGTGGTGGCCAAGGGCCAGGGGTAATGGGGAGTTTGTGTTTAACGGGTATAGAGTAAGTTTGGGAGGATGAAAAGTTCTCAAGATGAGTGGTGGTGATGGTTGCAGAACAGCATGAATGTACTTAATGCCATAGAACTGTATATTTAAAAATGATTAAATTGGCAAATTTTATGATATATATATTTTACCTCAATTAAAAAAAAGTCCTGGTTAAGAACTTAGGCTCTGAGTCAGAAAGCCTGGGTCCATAACTTATTAGATGTGAAAACCCATGCTATTTCCATATTTTAAGTTTGAGTTTCTTTACCTAAAAAGTGGGGATAAAAATATTATGTACTTTATAGGCTTGTGAAGATTAAATGAAACAATCCATTTGAAATTCTTTGCACACTGCCTTGCCAATAGTCAGCACTCAGTAAATGTTAGCCTGCCCTTGCTAAGGGAAAGAAGCTGCTGCTTAGAGAAAGTGAATCGTAAGGGGCATAATAAGTCCCCTATTGCCCAGAAATATTTCTTCTCCTGTCTTAACCTAAAATGGCCACTATTAAAGCCATTCTTGGTTTAGAAAACAAAAGTGCCATTGTCTTCAGAAATCCTCACTTACAGGTACACATACTACGTGAGAATAGGAAGAAGGGACAGAGAGTTTCTTCTAGCTCTCTCATAGGAACAGTTTAGTTTGTCAGATAAGCTCATAGTTTCCTGGAAGGCCTAGAAAGACATCCCAGGGAAGACACATTTCACAAGCAAGTGTTACCAGTGCTCGGCGAGGGCTCAGTGAGGCCAGCAGATCTGGGCACAGTCCTGAAACCTGAGTAGGAATGAAGCAGACTGTGGATTCTGGACAGGAACAAGGTGAACCTCTGCCATGGCTGCCTTTGGTACTGACGGTTTGTTGGTTGCAGTAAGAGACACCAACCTGAGCTACCTTACACAGAATGGAAATGTATTGGAAGGACACAGAGGTATCTCAGGGAACCACGGATTACTAAACAGCCAGGCCTCAGGAAGGAAGGAACCAAGGAAAATCCTGGGACTGCAGCAGCAGCTGATAGAGGCCCTAGCCTCTGGTCATCTGTAACCTGGCTTGACTCCTAATTCCAGTGTTTCTCAAGCCTCGAGTGAGAGTGAGAATACCATATGCTCAGCTTTTACTATTGTTCACTGTCGTCTTACTCCGCAATGGCTGGGGGCGGGGGGTGGATGAAGGGGCAGGGAGTTCACACAACAGAAACAGGAACCCTCCATGTGGGCAGATGAGGCAGTTTCAGAGAAGAGAGGCTGGGATGACACTACGTTAGCCACCTGCCACATACCCCTACAGAAACAGATCTTATTTGGGGAGTCATTCTGTAGGGAAAATTGCTTAGAGATAGCATAGCATAGTGGTTAGGAGTACACACTTTGGGCCTAGATTGCCTAAGCTCAGATTCCAGCTCTGCCACTTCCTGGGCTACTTACTTAAGTACTTTGTGTATCTGTTTGCTGACCACTAGAGTGGTGGTAATAATAGAATCTACTACACGAGAGCATTAGCATTAATGCTGGCAGAGAGCTTAAGACAGTGCTTGGTACGCAGTACGCCCTTGATAAATAATTATTATTATCTGGCCCATGGGGCATTATAATGTTTACCAAAATCATCAAACAGGTCCACCTCACTTGAAAAATACCCAATGGGGCTCTTGTAACATGTAATTTTATGAAAGAGAGAGAAGAGCAATCAGATAAACATTTTGTTGTGAAATATCTATTTAGTTTAACTTGGGCATAAATATAGATGCAACAAATTAAAAAAAATCAATGCAAAACTATTAAGAAAAGAAGTAAAGCAAAGAGAACAAAAAGAAAAAAATATATTGATATAATACCAAAAGCATAATTCATAAAGGAAAAACTGGTAAATTTTGACTTCATCAAAATAAAAAACTTTTGCTCTTCAAAATGTGCAAATATTTTTCTTCTTTTAAGAGCATAAAAAGCCAAGCCACAGACTAGGAGAAAATATTTGCAGATCATGTATCTGATGAAGAACTTGTATCCAGAAAAAAAGAATACTTGCAATTCAATAATAACAAGACAATTTAATTAAAGAATGGGTATGAAGTTTGAAAGACATTTCACCAAAGAAGTTATATGAATAATATAACTAATAAACACATGGAAAGATGCTAACATCCTTGTTTTGGGATATGCAAATTAAAAATCACAAAGAAATACTGCTATAAACTCACTAAAATGATTGTGATCCAAAGGATTGACTATAGAAGCAAGTAGGATGTGGAGAAAGTGGAATGCAAACACATTATTGGTGAAAATGTAAGAAGGTGTAGGCACTTTGGTAAGTAGTTTGGCAATATTTTAAGAAGGAAAACATAAATTTAGCATATGGCCCAACAATTCATTTCCTAGGTATCTATCTGAGAGAAATAAAACACATATGCTCACACAAAGACTTTTATAAAAATATTCATAGAAGCATTATTCATAATAGTTAAATTGACATAATCCAAATGCCCATTGGCTGGTTAAACAAAATGTGGTATTATACAAGGGAATACTATTTAGCAATAAAAAGAAACAAACTATTGATATATATACAACGCAGATGAACCTCTAAAGCAGTCTGCAAAATGAATGACAAACACAAAAGACTATGTCTTGCATGATCCTACTTATATGAAATTTCTAGAAAAGGCAAAGCTCTGGGGATGGAAAGCAGAACAGTAATTGTGTGGGGCTACGGATGGGAGTGGGGATTGACTGACGGATCCAAGAGAAATTTTGGGGGTGATAGAAATGTTTGAAAACTGGATTGTAGTGATGATTGCACAACTGCATAAATCTATTATGCATAAATCATTGTTAGGTAAATTTTATTGTGTGTAAATTATATCTCAATAAAGCTACTTCTGTCCTATATTTCAGTCATTTTGACTGAGTTACCAGCAAAAAGTATAGCTAAAAATAAATAAAGAAAAAATCTTTCTTAGTTCAACACTGTTTGCTGAACCTTGTTTTTGTTTCATAACATTTTGTGCCTCGTTCCTCCACATCTTCCCCACTGATCCACCCTAGAGTAGAAACTTTCTTTATGAGGGTTGATAAGTTACATGTAGACAATGGAGTCTGCTGTGGATTGATTGAATTATGTCCCCCAAAGTTCATGTATTAGAAGTTTAATTCCCACTGTAACTGTTGAGGATACGGAATCCTATTACAGTAATTGAAAGGTAGGGCCTTGAAGAAATGATCAGATTGTAGGGCCATGCTGTAATGAATGGATTAATAACGTTGGTCAGGGGCTTGGTTCTGAGGGCTTTAAAAGGAGAGCATGCGAGAGTCTCTCTATCTCTGCTCTGCCATTTTCTGCCATGTGAGACTCTGCATTGCTATAAAGCCACCACCAAAGACGACCCTCAACAGATGTGTTCCTTGGACTTTGGACTTCCCAGACTCTGAAACTGTAAGCAATAAATTTCATTTTCTTACAAATTACCCAGTTCCAGATATTTTGCTATAAGAAACAGAAGCAGACTAATACAGAGTCCAAGAGTATCCCTCATTGAGACTTTAGGTAGAGAATCTTTATGAACTGTACTTATGTAGCTCTAGCTATTCCCATTCCTTTTTGATGTTGGACAGATCTAGGTATTACTGGAGTGTGAGAAACCATTCTTAAAGGAAAATTCTCTAGCGTTGATTTCCACAGCTGCCTAATACCCAGGAATTTCTTTTATCTGTCTTAAAGGTGTCACGCTGCCCTAACCTTGCCAGGAAGAAAACAACTTTCAGGTTGAGTGCCACATCAAAAAGTCTTCTGTTACTTAAAAAAAAAAAATACATTTGGTAGTTACTTCCTGTGTCAAACTATTCATCTGTTCCCCTTGACTGCAGCCATCTGGGGGGTTGTTGTTTCTTTCATGACAACATGTGAACATAAAGCACCTGGAGGGAATAATATTCATTTGTTTACATACTCATTTGTCCATCGATCATCTACACATTCAACAGTGATTTCTTGAGTACCGACTATGTACCATACACCATGCTAAGTATTAAGGATGTAACAATTAGTAAGAAAGACGTGATATCCACTATCACAGAACTTAAAGTCTTTTTCAGATAACAAAAAAAGGCCAGCAGTAAAGACACATTTTCTACTTTCCAGGTTTTCTTGTGCTGGCCTTGGCTGCACTAGTGGCTGCACTGGTGACATCTCAGATGACTTGGTGGCCATGTGGTAGCTGTAATAGTGGAAACAAGGAACTCCCAGGTATAGGTCATGGTTTTAATTAATTGGCAGTGGTCACTGTCAAGCTCCAGAGGAACAGGCTTTGAAGGAGCTTCCTCTTTAATAAGTGCAGAAGTCTCAGCATTGGCCACCTAAACTCTGGTGGTGGTAGCAGCAGATCTGGCACTATCGGGGGCGCCTCCAGTATCTCTGCAAATTAAATCAAAGCCAAATGCAAATTTAGTCTTTTTATGAAAATGTACCTCCTGTACCTGTTTGGAAACATGTCCATTCTATAAAGTGGACCACTTACGTACCATAATTTTCCCAAGAAATGAGAATTCATTTGTTTCTCAATTATTTCATATTTCTCTGACTACTTAGTAAATCAAGACTGCTCTTCAACTCTTGCAGTATTTTCAGCTTGACGATATGTGGTAGCTAGGCAATAACATTAAATAATATTGTTTTTAGAAAGGGAAATTTAAAATAATGTGTCCAGTTAGAACTGTACAGAGAAAAGAAGACAGTAAGTAACTAGATAATTTATTACTAGGACCAAAGGATACAGCTTCAACCTGTACTTTTGAACAAAAAATTAAAGAAATATAAAATTGGAACAGTTCTTTAGGTAATATAAGTGAATTAAAACCTCATGAGAACATTGTATTTGCTGTATATCCTTTCTGGCCTAAACTGACTCTGCATATGGTGGAGTCCAAAGATTTTTGAGTTATATAATTTACAGAATATCACATCATCTGATCTCCTTAACTGCATCAGTCATAAAGGACTGCTATGATAGTACATTTGCTCCTGCATGTCTGGAGATTCCTACTGTTGAAAGCACTTCCTGTGAAGTCAGGGATGATAAGTGGCAGACATGCCCATGCCCAGAGCACCACATTTATCCTTCACCACTGAGCCCATGTATGGTTCAGCATACTTAGCTCAGCAGTCCAGGCCCCACTACCAATCAGTTGGAATTAACACGAGAGGAAACCTATTTGGCATCCTTGGATTAGAGAGTTAAAATAAGGGCATTAACTCTAAAGACTATAGGGAAATGAAAATATGTTACCTACCAAGGAAGAGATTACCCTGATCTAGAATAAGAGCTCCTTTAAAAAAAAAAAAACATATATATATATGTATCTGATATATAGATTACCCTGATCTAGAATAAGAGCTCCTTTAAAAAAAAAAAAACATATATATATATGTATTTGATATATATATATATATATATGTATCTGATAAATATATATACATATATGTATCTGATAAATATATATATATATATGTATCAGATAAATGTCTGGTCCTGAAGAATCAGGAGAAAGTGTAAGTAAGAGGAGGACAAGAATGGTAGTGACAAGGTTTGCTGCCCAAGGGGCAGGGCCAGGGAGGCTGCACAAAGGAGTGGTAGATGAGAGAAAAAACTAAACTTGTTCTTGCAATTCCCTGGGGTCATGATGCTCCAGCTGGTCTTTTTCTCAGTGCTATCCTGAGGAGTTTGGTAGAGAATGACTCAGAATGTAGGCTACTAACAGTGAGTCACCTGCTGCTTCCTGAATTACCTGGACTTTTTTGGAAGTCTTCCACCAAATACTGGTTAGGGCAGCTCCATCCACCATGTAACAACTGGAAACATCATGCTTGAAGCAAATCTGAGTAAACAGTAAATCCCTGTGCTGGCCACTTCCAGTGAAAACGGAAATAAAACTTTTAGTGACCTCAGAGGCTGTGAGGTTTGTGGCTTTACAATGAATGGCCTGAAGTCATATGAGTAGCCAGCCAAATCTGCGAAATTCCACTTACAGATCTCTGATAAAGTAACTTAATGATGGGGATAGTTTTATTGGCCCATTTAACAGAATGGCAAAGACCATAAGGCAACCTTGCAAATTGCCACTTTGTCTTTTACTAACTGTGTGACCTTGGGCAAATCTTGTTATTTTTCTATTTCCTTATCTGTAAGGTAGGATGATTCCCCCCCACTTTTTTTTTAAAAAAAGATGACCGGTAAAGGGATCTTAACCCTTGGCTTGGTGTTGTCAGCACCACGCTCAACCAGTGAGCTAACCGGCCATCCCTATATAGGATCCGAACCCTTGGCCTTGGTGTTATCAGCACCACACCCTCCTGAATGAGCCATGGGCCGGCCCAGTGATCCTTTTTTTAAAAAGAAAAATGACATCAAAATTTACTGAATATATACTGAGTGCAAGACATTGAAGGTTGGTCCTGGGGAGTAATCAAAGATGGAATAAGCATAGACAGTGCCCTCAAGGAACTTTTAATGTAACAAGGGAGAATAGAGACATGGCGATCAATAACAACTATATAAGGCAGACAAGGAGATGGGTCTTAAGAGAAATGCAAGAATTGAAGTCTTGGAGGACAGATCACTGACCACTTAAGGTGTGCAGTAAGGGCTGGTAGAGGTGTTTTCATTTTTGTTAATGGAGAAATAAAAGGCTGTTCCATTTATTTTACTTCCTTATTCATTATTCATAGAAGAAACAAAACAAAACAAAACCTAGTAAGCTGATACATAGTTTGAAATTAATATATCTGAGACTGGTGGTATGTTTTAAAATTATAAAGTACTCAACCACAACACATTAACAGTGGGAAAGGTAAAACTTCTCTGATATAAGCGAGAGGCTTTGGAGCTAATTATGATGTAGAGCAAGGAACAAAACGCAAATCTGATGTCTTCTAATCAAACTCTGTTCATTAGAACAAAGATGCCAATGTGCAACTTTAACCCTTTGTTACTTTTGAAAACATTTACTCTTCTTTTGACTCCAAGCTGAAAGAAGCACTGGAGAATTTTATACCAACAAGCTAAAAATAAACAAATCTTCTACCGCCTTCCTCCTTTCAGCAGTTAATTCTAACCCAATTATCAAACTGATTCAAATGAAAATAAAATTGTGATCAGTTTTGGTTGCTTTCTCCTCCTCCCTGCTGTTGAATTCCACTGTAATTAGCATTTTTATTTTTTAATATCTAACTTTAATCAAGAAAACAAAACTGAGGATGTAGGCTGTATAATTTGTCAGAACTTGTATTTACTTCTTTACTAATACACCCCACATCCAATGAACTTCGTATTTCCACAATTTCGCACTTTTTTTCTAGAACATGAAGAATAACTCCAAGAGAAAAGACCAGTTAGCAAGGAATTCTCCATCAACGTCCCTACTTATTCACCTCAAACATGGAGCAAACTACCATATTTGAAATACGTGTGTTTAGCCTCACCTAACCTTAAAAATACACTGAAAATAAAGTCAAATAGAAATGGAAAGAAATCACGTCACTGATATTTCATTCAAATTGCTTCTCTTGGGCTGGCCCGGTGGCGCACTGGAGAGTGCGCCGCTTGGGAGCGCGGTGGCGCTCCTGCTGAGGGTTTGGATCCCATGTGGAGACCGGTTCCCGCTCACTGGCTGAGCGCGGAGCGGGCGCAACACCGAGGGTTGTGATCCCGTTACCGGTCAGTAAAAAAGACAAAAAAGGAAAAAAAACAAAAAAACCAAATTGCTTCTCTAAATTAAGAATTTTAAATGCACAACATAGTCTAATTGTGGTTGCATCATAATTTCTATAGCATTAAAAGAGTTTAAACAATTTACCCTAAACACCATAGTAGCTTAAATTTCAGTGCTGATCCAAAAACTTAGGTACTTACATAGCAGGGCCCAGAACTGGTAATTTCTAACTAGTAGGGACACCCTTTGCCATACTACATACATCATCATTTCACATTGCTTATCTGATTTTCCACATACACAGCTTGCACATTCCCTTCCCAATTTCTATTTAAGTCATGCATTCTATTTCCAATAAAACCACTTGCTTTCAATTCTCATTAGCAGGGCTAGATTGGTTTGTTCTTTCATCCTCAGGGCTACAGAATATATATCTGAATTTTAGTTTGTATGGTGAATAATGAACAGTGTTCTTGTCTCAGTAAGGTATTTCATTTCTTTTAATCTTTAAAGTATTTGATGGACATCTTTAGTACACATATTCTTCTTATTGACTTGGACATTTGTGCCACATCATTTTGCCTCAGCTTGAAGCTTTTCCGCTCCCTACCCTCCCCTTCCAACCCTTCTCTCCCCTTCCTCCCTCCTTTCTTTCTCCCTTCCTTCCTCCCTTTCCTTCCCTTCCCTTCCCATTCTTTTCCTTTCCTATGTTTCTTTTCTTTTCTTTGTGGGATTGATAAAAATCAAGTGACAAAAAAATTACTAATCTAACAAGGGTCTCAGATGCTTAAATATTTTCCCCACAAATGTAACTAACCCTGATTCATATTGCTTTCAAGCTCCTGAGTCAAGTTCAGAATAAATTATTTGGTATCAAAGATTAAGGAAATAGAAATAGTCTATCTACTAACTGTCAGAAGAACAAATCAGTGGGTGAAATGCCCTCTCTTTCTCTCTCTCTGTCTCTCTCTCTCTCTTTGTCTCTCTCTCTCTCTCTCTCTCTCACTCACACACACACACACACACACACACACACACACACACACACACACACA
>NW_007727868.1:52184-68031 GCF_000696425.1 Galeopterus variegatus | reverse complement strand
TCTCTCTTTGTCTCTCTCTCTCTCTCTCTCTCTCACTCACACACACACACACACACACACACACACACACACACACACACACACTCATTTATCATAGCTTGATAAATGATCAGCAATTTTTTGTGGTGAATACCCCAGGGCATGCTATTTAAAACAGGTCTTATTTAAAGCTTCTTTGCTCGAAGTGGGTCATTCTATACTTTCCAACATTCAGATACAATATTCTCTACAAAACTTATGACTTTTAAGGTTGGGAATTAATTCTGCCTCAGCAAATAATGTGTTGACCAGTTTTTTATTACAAATCTCTTGAAACATTTATAGGAGTGAAGAAAATATATCTTTTTTGAGTTTCTCTTCCGTGCCAGCTGCCTTTCTTTGAGTCTAGGACCTGAAGATAAATTTCCTGGATTGAAATCTGGGTGCTGCATTCTCCACTTGCTTGACCTGGGCAAGTTACTTAATCTTGCTGTATCTTAGTTTTATCATCTGCAAAATGGGAATAATGACAAGAACTCAGTTCATATGTAGTTGTGAGGATTAATTAAATAACACAGTAAAATTTTTAGCACACTGCCCGATCCTAATCACCATTCAATAAATGTCAGCTCTTATTGTCGTAGCTATCTTCACTTGCCTTCAGCCCTTATTAGTTTACCAGTGAGGCAGGCATTATTGCATCTATTTAACCAATAAGTAAACTCAAAATCAGTGAAGTTTAGTAACTGACCCAAGTAAATGCCCCAAGTCACAGAGCTTTTCACCAGCAGAGTTGGTATTTGGATTTTATTTGTCTAGCTCTAAAGCCCATGAACTGTACTACATTGAGTTCTGTCTCTGCATATAGATTATAAAATCATTATAGGATATTTATGTATGATTGTTGACTTTTAGGATAAATCAGAACATTTAAATTTATCAGATATTCCAACTACCAATAAATTCCAGTAACAGAATATTTGTAGCCATTCTAAATTTCTATTTTATAAGAAAGAAAAAGATGGTTAAAAAAATCAATTGATACAGACTTTTAGCCAAAGAAGAAGGAGGAGAAAAAGGAGGAAAAGAAAGAGGAGGAGAAGAAGAATGAAAAATACTCACACACACACGAATTCCAAGGTGTATTTCAAACTTGGAGCATATTAGGGTAATCAAAACATCGTGGAATTTCAGAGATGAATGCTAAATTAGAGAGCTTTCTAGTTCAATTACTTACTTACGGTTGAGGAAACTGACCCTCAAAGAGACTAAGGGAAATGCCCCAAATCACACAGCTTACTTTAATCAGAGCTGCAATTAGAACCTGGGCTCCTGGTTAATGATTCCCCTAATTTTTAAAAAAGTTGAGAGTGAATGATCATACTACTTTAGCAATAAATTATGAAATATGAGTATCTGTAAACAGTGTTTCCAATCAAATAACACTTACAATAAAGGTAGACATATATTTAATGATAGCCATAATTATTATTGTGCTGCATGATAACAGGGCATAAATGGTAAGTAGTTTATACTAACAAGTGTCATCATAACTATTTTGTACAACCAAGTCAAGAAAATAAAGTGAAAGAAGAGCAGGAACCTGCTCTGAGGACCTCTTTGAAGGCTATTGAATCTGTTACCCAGGGGGCCCAGGTAACTGTGTTTTTCTGGCAAAAGATAGGAGGCTGAGAAGTGGTTTCGGAGGGAGAATGGGCAAGAAGTTGTTACTGCTCACTAGTGGAGGAATCAGCCCTTAATCTCTATCTCTTTCTCCATCAACTTTTTGCTTGGATCTGGAAGTTTCAGCTACCAGCATCCAATCCTTAGCAGAGAATGCCAGAGGCAACACCCAGAACAGAGTGATGAGTAGTTTTGCCTTTAGCCAAACTGACTCCTGTTTTTCATTATTAATGATTCTCAGTACTTTGTGGTCATTGTACTGATGTCTTCCAATCAAACTCTGATGACCTTAAAGAACGCCTGGGTCATGGAACACCTCCTATCCCAGTCAAGTAGGGACACTTGGCTGCATAATTATTTCTGTGGTCTTTGGAGAAAACCCCTCATTTTTCAATTCCTTCTTCTCTTGCTCCCAAAAAGAGAGGGTGAGAGCTCCCCTTTTCTACAGTCTGTAAGGACTATCTCAAAGATGTGACTGAGGGAAAGACTCTTGGCTCAAAGATATCTATTCCACAGTACATGGTTCCTAACAGATATTCATCTGGTAGTTTCCCTGAGGTAGGATATCTTTCATTTGAACTTGGTGCAGACTAGTTTAATCATATTGCTTTACTAATACTGAAGGAAAGGTACTTTTAATGTAAGGAGGGAGTGAGGGAGAAATATAAAAAGATACATTTTAAGTAGTAGGAGTTATAGGAGCCCCATTTATTGGGGTCCCTAGTGGGGAATTTTGGTCAGGCAGATAGCAGGGATGAGAAAGAAAATGTGCCAAGAGAAGGGGAGGTCCACATACATGCACAGAGAAGGAAGTAAGATTCTAAAGACAGAGGAGTGATGTCACCATGATGGCAGAATGGATTATCCTGGTGTCACACCCCTATAAAAGAGATCAATTTACAACTATTGAAACACAAAAACTGCCATCTTGTAATCACTAGAACTTGGGGGAAGAGGCAGAGACACCTTCTAAGTCTATGAAGGCCTGGAAAACTGCCATGAGTAGGAGGAAGGACATCCTGATCAGACCTAGCCCCAGCCATTCCCTGGGCCAGCATTACACAGCATATGGAGCAGCTACATGGATACAGCAAAGCCGCAGCAGTGCTGTTTGTGTGAAGCTACTTTGAGTCTGCAGGGGAGTAGGGTGCCATGACAGCTGGCAAAAAAAGAGACCACTTCAGAGAGTACCATTCCATTTACCAGGCTAGCAGGCCTGCTTGCAAGCTTGTCCGGCATTTGCACAGGAGGAATAATTCACCCAGAAGTCAGCAAACCTTTGAGGGGGACTTGTATGGGCTCACCCCAAAGGAAATGTATGCAATGCTTGTGGGTGGGGAGGGAACTGACCCACCAGGGGTGCATCAGGGGGCAGTGTAGGTAGCTGATCTGCCTTCTGATCAGCACTAATGGCACACAGTGAAGACTGGTCAGTGCAGTAGTACTGCAGGGGGGCACAGTTTATGGAAAAGACTCAGTCCTGGGCCAAAATTTCCACACAGCCCAGTTGCATCTGTGGTGATACCGCATGATCAGGAAGTGACTAAAAGGTCAACAATTAAAATCTGATCTACACAAAAAGTGTCTTCCATTCTGAGAAACAACAGTATGGCAGCAATTTAGCTCAGGCACAGAGTTCAAATTGTGGTCCTAGAAGGAAGTTTCTGCCAACTTGGAAATTAACAACAGGACAGCAAATTAGTTCCAGAGGAGTCCTTAAGTGGCAGTAGTTGCTTTTAATGCATCACAGAATAGGGGAAAAAATCACAGAAAAAAGACACAGTTCTGATATTGAGCAATAAAGGTCTACCACCACCAAGAGCATCTATAAAACCTGGAAGAGTTACCTATCTCCTTAAGCATGCAGACATCAATGTAAAGACACAAAGATTGAGAAAGAACAGAGAAATATGACACCACCAAAGGAAACCAACAAACAGCCAGCAGTGGACCCAGAAGAATGGTGAATTTATGAAATGTCTTACAGAGAACCCAGTATAATCCTCTTAAAGATGTTTAGGGAGTCGCAAGAAACTACAGACAGAAAAATTAAATGATATTTGGAAAACAATCCAGGAGAAGAACAAGAAACTTTACAAAGAGAATCAATTAAAAAAAGTCAAATAGAAATTCTAGAAATAAAGAACATGTTATCTGAACTGAAAAGCTCTCTAGAAAGCTTCAACAGCAGACTTGATCAAACAGAAAAAAGAATCAGTGAGCCTGAAGACAGAAAATATGAAATTATGCAATCAGAGGAGGAAAAAAAAAAAAGAGAATAAGAAAAAACGAAAGAGAATTACAGCAATTATGGGACCACTGCATAATTGGTGTACCTGAAGGAGACAAAAAAAGGAAGAAACCTAGAAAGCATATTTAAGGAAATAAGGGCTGAAAATTTCCAAAGTACAGAGAAAGATGACAGCATCCAGGTACAGGAAACTCAGAGATCATCAGTCAAATTCATTCCAAAGAGGAACAGCCAAAGGCACATCATAAGCAAAATATTGAAAACCAAAGACAAAGAATGAATACTGAAAGTAGCAAGAGAAAAGAAACACATAACATTCAATGGTCTACAGGCCAAAAGAGACTTGGATGATATATTCAAAGTGCTGAAAGAAAAAGACTGTCAACTGAGAATTCTGTATCCAACAAAAGTAACTTTCAACTATGAAGGAGAAGTAAAGTTTTTCCCAAGCAAATAAAAGCTAAGGGAATTCATCAATATTAGACCTGCCTTACAAGAAATGCTAATAGGAGCTCTTCAAACCAAAAAAGGATGATGCTAAAGTGTAACAAGAAAACATCCAAAGGTACAAAACTCCCTAGAAAAGTAAATGCATAGACATTCTAAGAATACTCCAGCATTGTAAGGATGGTGAATAAGCCACTTACATCCTTACTATGAAAACTAAAGGGCAAACCCAATAAGATAATAACAAATCCAACAACAACATAAAAGATAGGCAATATTAAAAGTTATAACCCAAAACAACAAAATGCCAAAAAGTTGGTGGGGAATGACATCAAAGCACAGAATTGGATTTTTGTTTTTTCCTTTTACTTAGCAATCAAAGCTAAGTTGTTATTATTTTTAAATAATCTGTTATAACTATGACATGTTTTTTATAAGCCTCATGGTAACCATAACACAACAACCTATAACAGACACACCAAAAATAAATAGCAAGAAATCAAAATATACTACTAGAGAAAACCACTTAATCACAAAGGAAGGCAATAAGACCAGCAAAAAGAAAAAAGAATCTGCGAAGCAACCAGAAAAAAGTAACAAAATGGCAATAACAAGTCTCTATATATCAAAAATAACTCTAAATGTAAATGGATGAAATTCCCTAATTAAAAGACACAGAATGGGGCCGGCCATGGCTCACTTGGGAGAGTGCGGTGCTGATAACACCAAGGCCATAGGTTCAGATCCCATATAGGGATGGCCAGTTAGCTCACTGGGTGAGCATGGTGCTGACAACACCAAGTCAAGGGTTAGGATCCCCTTACCAGTCATCTTTTTAAAAATAAAATAAAATAAAATAAAATAAAATAATAAAATACTATAAAATAATAAAATAAATAAAATAAAATAAAATAAAATAAGAGACGGAGTGGCTGGAAGAACTAACAATATGCTGCCTATAAGAAACTCACTTCACCTATAAGCACACACATTGACTGAAAGTGAAGAGATGGAAAAAGATATTTCATGCACACAGAAATCAAATAAAAGCAGTAGTAGTACTTGTATCAGATAAAATAGTTTTCAAGCCATGGAAAGTAAAAAGAAGGATGAAGTTGGTCATTAAATAATGATAAAGGGATCAATTCAACAAGAGGATATAACAATTCTAAATATATGTGCACCCAACTCCAGAGCACCCAGATATATACAGAAAATACTACTATTTTCTCTATGGGAGAAAGAGAGTCCAACACAATAATAGTTGGAGGCTTTAATATCCCTCTTTCAGCAAAGAGCAGTTGATCCAGACAGAAAATTAACCAAGACACATCAGAGTTAATCTCCACTCTGGACTGATTAGACCTAACAAACATTTATAGAATATTTCATTTAATGGCTGCAGAGCACACATTTTCCTCAGCAGCATATGGAATATCCTCTAGAATAGGCCATATGCTAGGTTGCAAAACATATCTCAACAAATTTTAAAAAATTGAATTCATACCAACTATCTTGTCTGACCACATGGAATAAAACTAGAAATCAATAACAGAAGGGACATTAGAAATTGTACAAATACATGGTAATTAAGCAATATGCTCTCAAATAATGAATGGGTTAAAAAGAAATTAAAAATTCCCAGAAACAAATGAAAATAAAGACACAGTATACCAGAATCTATGGGATACAGCAAGAGCAGTTCTAAGAGGGGAGTTTATAGCAATAAATGCCTACATCAAAAAAGAAGAAATACTTCAAATTAACAACTTAACATTATACCTCAAGGAACTAGAAAACCAAGAACAAACCAAACTCAAAATAGTAGGAGAGAAATAACAAAGATCAGAGCAGAAATAACTGAATCAGAGATTAAACAAATATAAAAGATCGATAAAACAGAGTTGGCTTTTCAAAAAGATAAACAAAATCAATAAATCTTTAGTTAGACTAACAAATAAAAAAGAGATAAGACTCAAAAAAATAAAATCAGAAATGAAAAAAGAGACATTACAACTGATACCATAGAAGTACAAAGGATTATAAGAGACTATTATGAACAATTATATGCTAACAAACTGGGGAACCTAGAAGAAGTGGATAGATTCTGGACACATTACAACCTCTCAAGGTTGAATCATGAAGAATTAGAAAACCTAAACAGACCAATAATGAGTAGCAAGATTGAAGCAGTAATAAAAAGTCTCCCAACAAAGAAAACCCCAGGATGACTTCACTGCCAAACTCTATCCAACATTTAAGGAAGAACTAATACCAATTCTTCTCAAAGTTTTCCAAAAACTGAAGAGGAGGGAATACTTCCAAACTCATCCTATTAGGACAGCATTAACCTCATACCCAAACGAGAAAAAGACACAACAAAAAAAGAAAAGTACAGACTGATATCTCTAATAACATAGATGTGAAAATCCTCAATGACATACTAGAAAACTGAATCCAACAACACAGTAAAAAGATCATTTGCCAGGATCAAGTGGGAATCATCCCAGTGATGCAAGCATGGTTCAACATACACAAATCAATAAATGTAATACATTACATCAACAGAACGAAGGAAAAAAATATGATCAATAGATGCAGAAAAACATTTGATAAAATTCAAAACTCCTTCGTGATAAAAACACTCAACAAATTAGGTATGGAAAGAATGTGCCTCAACACAATGAAGGTCATATGCAACAAACCTGCAGCTAATATCATACTGAATGGACAAAAATTGAAGGCGTTTCCTCTAAGATCTGGAACAAGACAAGAATGTCCACTTTTCTCATTCTTATTCAACATTATATGGGAAATTCTAGCTAGTGTAATAAAGCAAGAGAAAGAAATAAAGGGCATCCTAAACAGAAAGGATGAAGTCAAACTGTCCCTATTTGTAGATGACATGATCATATACATGAAAACCCCAGACTCCACCAAAAAATTATTAGAACTAATAAATGAACTCAATAAAGTGGTAGGATGCAAAATCAACAGCATTCCTACACTAGTAACAGTATATCTGAAGAAAAAATCAAGAAAATAATCCCATTCACAGTAGCTACCAAAAAGAAATACCTAGGAGTAAATTCAACCTTTACTTTCAAAGAGTTGAAAGACTGGGCTGGCCCGTGGCTCACTCGGGAGAGTGTGGTGCTGACAACACCAAGTCAAGGGTTAAGATCCCCTTACCGGTCATCTTTAAAAAAAAAAAAAAAAAAAAGTTGAAAGACCAATGAAAACTATAAAACACTGGTGAAAGAAATGGAAGAAGACACAAATAAATGAAAATATATCCCCTGTTCATGTGTTAGAAAAATTAATATCATCAAAATGTCCATATCACCCAAAGCAATCTACACATTGTGGGGGAAATAGGATAATTTAGTCAGGCTCCCTCTGCTCAGGTCTGGCTGGGGGCCGAGCAGCACATTCTTAATTCTTTATAAACAAGTTGTGTGGGTGGAGTTAGTGAGCATGTGCGCCAATGTATCTTTTTTTTTTTTTTTGTCTTTTTCGTGACTGGTAAGGGGATCGCAACCCTTCTTGTGGCGTAGCCCACACTGCGCTCAGCCAGTGAGCGCTCGCACCGGCCATCCCTATATAGGATCTGAACCTGAGGCAGGAGCGTCACTACGCTCCCAGCGCTGCACTCTCCCTAGTGCGCCACAGGCTCGGCCGCTAATGTATCTTTTTAGTTTTGTTTCAATTGTGTGTTCTTGAGTTTGTGAAACAGAGGTGGTCAGCAGAGCTCACGTCTAAAAATAGAACATGTTTACTCTGCTGGTAGCTGCTCAGTTTTTCTTTGGACTTTATGGGTAGCAATTGAGTTTCTGACTTTCTTTTTGTACTGCCTAGCTCCTAGACCTGTGTGTGCTGGATAAAGACTATTCCTTCCTCAACCAGGGCTCCAAGGGTTTTTTTTTTTTTTTTGCTGGTTACCTAGCTCATAGACCTTCATGTGAAGGGTTTGTGAACGGGCTCAAGGGGTCTGTGAGCACCAGACCCTAGCTCTAGCTCTACACACATTCAGTGCAATCCCTAGTAGAATACCAGTGACATTCTTCACAGAAATAGAAAAAACGATCTTAAAATTTGTATGAAAGCACAAAAGACCCCATACGACTAAAGCAATCATGAACCAAACAAACGAATTTGGAGGTATCACACCACTTGACTTGGAAATATACACTAAACTATAGTAAACAAATCAGCATTGTACTGGCATAAAAACATGCAAATTGACCAATAGAACAGAATAGAGAGCCCAGAAGTAAACTCACACACTTATAGCCAACTGATTTTCAACAAAAGTGCTAAGACAGTACAGTGGGGAAACAACAGCCTTTTCAATAAGTGGTGCTGGGAAAACTTGATATCCATATGCAGAAGATTGAAGCTAGACCCCTATCTCTCACTGTACACAAAAATCAACTCAAAATGGATTAAAGACCTAAATTTAAGACCCCAAACTGTGAAACTACTAGAAAAAAACATAGAAGAAACACTACACGAAATGGGAGTGGGCAGTGCTTTTTTGAGTGAGACTACAAATGCACAGACTACTGAAGCAAAAATATACAAATGAGGATACATCAAACTAAAAAGCTTCTGCACAGCAAGGAACACAATCAGCAAAATGAAGAGACACCTACAGAATGGGAGAAGATACTTGCAAACTACATATCAGATAAGGGGTTAATATCCAGAATATATAAGGAGCTCAAACAACTGAACAGCAAGAAAACAACCCAATTAACAAAATGCACAAAAAACCTGAACAGGTATTTTTCAAAAGAAGACATAAAAATGGCCAATATGCACATGAAAAATGCTCAACATCACTAATCATCAAGGAAATATAAATTAAAACCACAATGAGATATCATCTTACTCCAATTAGAATGCTTATCATCAGAGACAGAAAATAACAAATGCTGAGAAGGATGCAGAGAAAGGGAACTTTCCTACATTGTTGATGGGAAAGTAAATTGGTATAGTCATTGTGGAAACAGTATGAAGGCTCCTCAGAGAACTAAAAATTGAACTACCTTATAACCCAGCAGTCCCACTACTGTGTACATACCAAAGGAAACAAAATCAATATATTGAATAGACACCACACTCCAATGTTCATTGCAACACTATTCACAATAGCCAAAAGATGGAATCAACCTAAATGTCCAACAGATGAATGGATCAAACAAACAAACATACAAACAAAACTGTGGTATATATACACAATGAAATACTATTCAGCTATTAAAAAAATGAAATTCTGTCATTTGCAACAACACGGATGAAACTGGAGACCGTCATATTAAGTGATGTAAACCATTGAAAGACAAATACCACGTGATGTCACTTGTATATGCGATCTAAAAAAAAAATTGTTTTTCATAGAAGTGGAGAGTAGAACAATGGATGCCAGAGGCTGGGAGGGGAGGGGGTTAAAGGGCAAGGGATATGGTAGATTAACTGGTACAAAGCTATGCTATCTATTCTAAGTGAATCAATGTACAGTATATGCATGGATCGAAACAACACACTTTACCCCACAAATACGCACAAATAAATGTTAAAAAATTTTTTTTTAAAGGATTCTAAAGACAAACTCATGTGCATCATAAAATCTTTTTTGGACCTCCCTGTTCTTTACTTCTGTCTCTCTCCCTACTTTACCTAAAAAAAAAATCGTATATGTAAATCTGATCGAGTCCTGGACACACCTTACTCCTGCAGGAGCAAGACTGCACAAATTGCTCACTCAGGAATGATCTGTACAGATATCTTTGCAGAGACAGGCCCAGAACTACCTTTGGGCAGTGGGTGAGTATTTTTCTTATAATGCGGATGAGGATATTTTCTGCCTGTGTCTGGGTTCATCTGAGCTGGAACTCTGTGACCTAGTGACGATTCCCCTGCCCCTTGCTACTTGGGACTAACTGGCACTTATGCTCATTGATAGGTGTACCTTCTTTATACAGTCAGTGTCACCCAGTCAGTGTGTTTGTATCTAAGTGGGAGGTGAGAAAGGCCAAAGCTGGCATTCAATTAGCTCTGCACTCTGGGCCTCCTCTAAGGTGCATTACTTTGGCTTGGTGACAAGTGTAGCTTTCCCACAGCTGTTGTTTCTCTCCCAGCTACTACCTTGTTGTTCCTGTCACTTAGGCTGCCATTTTTATTCTTCTTGCTTTGTGCTCCCTTCTCCTGCCACCACCAGCAATGTTGTCAGCTGTAATGCTCCAGCTCACCCTTCCTGCTCCTGTTCAGCTGACCCTGGAGTTGGAAGAGAAATTTGCCCCAGGATGATGATGGATCATTCTGTCAGCCTTGGCTAGTCTAATTTTTCAGTGGGGGGTGGAGTACATTTTGGAGCTAGGAAGACTTGGGTTTGAATTCTAGCTTTTCCACTTAGTAACCCTTTTTTTTTTTTTTCCTTTTTGTCTTTTTTTACTGACCGGCAACAGGATCGCAACCCTCAGCCAGTGAGCGGGAACCGGTCTTCACATGGGATCCGAACCCTCGGCGGGAGCGCCGCCACGCTCCCAAGCGGCGCACTCTCCAGTGTGCCACCGGGCTGGCCCACACTTAGTAACCCTTTGACCTTGGGCAAATTACTTGTGATTTGGGACTTGGCTTCTTTACTCATAAACTGGAGACAATAATGTTTCCTTTCCAGGACTGTTAGGAGAAATAGAGGCATTTTATGAAAGATACATGGCATATGATAAGCACTTAGTTAACGGTGGCTGAGATTATTATTTAAATGGCCACAGTTCTTTTGGCCAACATGAGAAAGATAGCTCAGAGTTCCTTAGGAGGGTGTGAAAACTAGGACACTTCTCCTGACCTTGTTATAGTTGATTGGTGACTTATGGCTGGTTTGTAAGGTTAACCTCTGTTCCCAGGAAATGTGGCTAAGTTTGAGATCTTATTTCTAGATGTTACAGATAATGGAATTTTATGGAAAAGTTTTTTCACCATTAAAAAATTAACAAATCATTGGACCATTGAATATTTTCTAATGAACCCAACTTGAGCACAGAAATAGCTGGTCTGGTGGCCATAAAAATCAAAGGCAGTTTGTCTCAGGTGTAACTCAATCCTTGCCAATGGGCAAAGGCCTGGGTATTACTGAGAGATGGCTGTATTATTAGTATTGCATGGCCCTATTGCCTGAACCCAAAGACAATGGCACGAGGTCTGTGGCTGTGACTACACATAGCCATGGAATTGTTGGTTTGAGGTCCATTTCTAAGATTGCTATATGCTCAAGGAAATATGATCAGTCCTAGCCTTCACCTTCAAGACATGACAGGAAAGGAATTGCTCAGAGCAACAGAATCCTGAGGATGGACTCCTCATCCTGGCAAGCGTCCAGGATAACATCACACTATAGTGATTCCAATATTGATATCCAAACCAATACCAATGCCAATACTAATAGCAATAGTATATTAATGCTAATATCAACACCAATTCTAATATTATTAAATGCTGATACTAATAATCTACTGTTTCTGATATTAACTACCATTTATTGAATATTAAGTATATACCAGACACTATGCCAAGAACTTTGTAGGTAATATCACATTTAATCTTCACAAGAATTTTTTATTGATGAAATATGAAGTGCTTAATATATGTCAGGCACTTCTACATGCTTTACAGTTATTTACTTACTTACTTCTCATTACAACTGTAAGAGATAGGTACCATTATTCCCGTGAGTGAGGAAATTGAGGACCAGAGAGCCTAAGTAACTTGCCCAAGCTCACACAGTTAAACATGTGGCAGAGCAAAGATTTAGAAGAGGTTTCTCTGACTCTAAATCTGGCATTATGTGGTGCATTTGTGTGTTTAGAATTGCCAGGATACATTTATAAATTTTTTGTATAATTTCTACATATGCGAATAAAATTTCTGATAATAAACTGTCTCAATAGAATGGGTCTTTTTTTTTTATTAATGTTTTTAAAAAGGTGACTGGTAAGGAGATCTTAACCCTTGACTTGGTGTTGTCAGCACCACACTCTCCCAAGTGAGTGAACCGGACATCCCTATATAGGGATCTGAACCTGTGGCCTTGGTGTTATTATCAGCACTACACTCTCCCAAGTGAGCCATGGGCTGGCCCTAGAATGTATCTTTTTGTTAAAAGGTAATCGTACCCTTGATTTTTGCTCCACTTTAAAGTATCTTTTAAAATCAGAAATACTTTCTCTTGATTTTCCTTAATTTCATTGAGTTGATTTGGGGATAGGTTTCAATAATGACTCCAAGACTGGGTTATAGTCCACTGTTATCAATAATACTGAGGCTGCCCTTTCAAATCTCTTATGGCTTTGAAAACAATTCGAAACATATTCTTTGTGATAAGTACTTAACCGTATTTTATTTGTGTATGTCTCTTTAATAGAAGGCAAAGACATCAGAACAATTTCTTTAAATTGTTGTTGTCAAGCACCACTTTTAGAAGTCTTTCACTAAACTGGATTTTGGGGAGAGCTTAGAGCTGAATGTTTACGGGGAAATTTTCAAAGGAATTTGATTTCTATTATTTTTCATAGTTTCATATTTGATTTTAGTGTTCAGGTGATGTGCCAAATAAGGCCTTTGAGATTGAAGTCCTTAATCTGCAGATCGGCCAAAACATAATATGTACAGAGTAAATACATAACTATTTTCCTCAGTCTTAGTCCTCTCCTTAGGAGATGCTCAAAGGATAGCCGTTAGTTTATTTTTCCTTTAATCCATGCATAGGCTTATAACTGCAATTCAGTATCATTTGTCATTTGCCGTGGAGTTAACGTTTTATAACATAAGCCTTTCTGGATGACAATGAATGGAATCAGACATCCATACATTACAGCTTTCATCAGGTTCCTGAACTCTGAAAGCTACTAAAATTGAGGACCAACCCTGCTAAGCATCTTATCATCTCACAAACCAGAATGCAGGAATCATGTAGACTCTTAGGATTTAATGCAGGGTTACTAACCTGGGATCCATAGACTCTCAAGGCAACTGTGATTAGAATTGAAGGGTCCATGAACTTGATGGGAAAAAAACCCCACATATTTATTTTCATATTTTCTACCTGCAATTTAGTATTTCCTTCCACTATGAATGTAGGCCACAAACCACAAATATATTTAACTTTACCTGTGATTCTGTCTCTAATCCAAATTACAAGTGTTTTCTTTTTACATTACAGCTGTTACTGATGTCAAAATATCATTTATCCTCCTTTCTACTTTATGATCTTGATAATTGTTAGACCTACTGTGACATCTTGAAATTTACTGTCTTCATAAAGAAGCAGATATTGTATAATATCAAATTAAAAAATATTTGGATAACTGTATTTCAACATAATTAGCTTGCAATCTCATGTGTCTTATAGCTATAAAAATATTTTTCTGAAACGGGTCCACCAGACTGCCAAAGAGGTACATGACACAAAATAGGTTAAGAGTTGGTACAAAGGTTTGTGGAATGAGGGAAATCTGGTCAAAGCAGCCTCCCAGCCAAACTCTGTGTGATATCCAGAGAATCTTATGAAAGAGAGAGCCTCATTTGCCTTTCCAGCTTTCAGCAAGGATGACTGTTTCTCAGTTTAAAAGATCTGAGTCAGAAGTCTTGGAACATAAAGAAAACCAGCCAGCCCATAGCCAGGAATGTGAGTAGGTCCTAGGGGCCAACGGCCAACTGTGCTTCTCTCCACAGTGTATCGGACATGAGCCCAGATGGACTGTGGTGTTTGTATGGATCATGCCACATAACTACCCGTATAATTTCTGCACAAGGTTACCTATGTGGAAAAGTACTTCAGTAGCCAGTTTTAGGGGGATATATAATATGTACAACATGTGGACTCAACTTAAGTCTTTAATTGTAAAGATGTATACAAGAGAATTTAGCTTTTACTCTTCAAAATTTAATATGGATCTAACAGTATATTCAGAGGTTTACTGTGACTTGGGACTGCTATTATCTTGAGATAATTACTCCATTCTCTGATTACTCATTGGTGAAAGCTTTTTTTTAAAAAAGCATAACCTTAAAATAGACATAATTTGGGAAAATTACATGTATCAGTTAGGATTAAGATATGTTGCATATAATTGGAAACCCTGAATCATAGTAGCTTAAACAATATAGATATTTATTTTCTCTTGTGTAAAAAAAAAGCCTGGCGGTAAGAAGTCCAGGAGTAGCACGATATCCCTGTAAAGTCACTGACCCTGGCATCGTCTATCTTTTTGATACTCAATCCTTAGCAAAAAACATCTAGTCTCTAAATTGCTTCATGATTCAGTATGACTGATTGAGCTCTTGCCCTCACATACGAATTCCAAGTACCAGGAAGGATAAAAAATTCTTCTCCCAGCCGAGTTAGTTTCTTTTTAGCAGCCTTCTCACTAGGTCCCATTCAACACTTCAGCTTATATTTCCTTGACCAGAATTTAGTCATGTGACCCCCTCTAGGCTTAAGGGAGAATGGGAGATGTGATATCATAATTAGGTGTATTATTGCTTCCAATAAAACCAGGATCCTGTTTCTAAGAAGAAAAGGGAATGGATATTGGGTAGCAACTTATGGTCGCTGTGACAATATATACATGGGGAGTTTTAATTAAGCACGCACAGTCTTGTGAACTCCAGAGAAGTTCTCAAGAAAGAGCACTGGGCTAGCAGACAGATGCCCTAGGTCCTGCTCCTGCCCCTTGTCTTACCTTCCACACCTTGAGCAAATTATTTAGCTGCTTTAAAGTTTAGTTTCTTTTTCAATGTGGATGTGACAATTCTTTCCCTTTCTTCATTCCAATTGTTATGAACTGTAACTTACGCAATGTATGCACTTTAAAAAGCATTGCATAGGGCCGAGCCCGTGGTGCACTTGGGAGAGTGTGGCACTGGGAGCGCAGCAGAATGAACTGTAACTTACGCAATGTATGCACTTTAAAAAGCATTGCATAGGGCCGAGCCCGTGGCGCACTTGGGAGAGTGTGGCACTGGGAGCGCAGCAGAGCTCCCGCCGCGGGTTCGGATCCTATATAGGGATGACCCGTGCGCTCACAGCGCTCACTGGCTGAGCGCAGTGCAGCCGGTCTCAAAAAGGACAAAAAACAAAAACAAAAACAAACAAACAAAAAGCATTGCATAAAGGCAAGGTATTTTCTTTCTTAAGGATGCATGGGAGCTGTAATCAGAGAAGGGTCTGTTCAGTAGATCGCCCAGTAAACCAGTCATACCTAAAACCCTGACCCAAGAAAAAATCCCCATCTCTACACTGACTTATCAACTTCTTCTTTTTTTTTTTTTCGTGTCTGGCAATGGATCACAACCCTCAGTGTTGCGCCCGTACCGGACCGGGACCGGCAACGGGATCGCAACCCTCGGTGTTGCGCCCGCACCTCGCTCAGCCAGTGAGCGGGAACCGGTCTGTATGTGGGATCCGAACCCTCGGCGGGAGCG
>NW_007727868.1:42160-52032 GCF_000696425.1 Galeopterus variegatus | reverse complement strand
TCGGCGGGAGCGCCACCGCGCTCCCAAGCGGCGCACTGTAGCAGTGCGCCACCGGGCCGGCCCGACTTATCAACTTCTGATAATGTATTTTCTGAGTTTAGATGGAAATTAAACTCTTATGTGACCAGACCATTATTTAATTATTGCCAGCTACATGTACTATAATTGTGATACGGGTAAAGGAAGAAATTTTAAATATATTATATCTGATGGCCAATGTCTTAAATGGAAATGTTGGTCACCATTGAGAGGACCGAATCAACTTTAGCTAGCAAAGAAGAAAGAGATGCATTACAGGGTTTAAAATGGCTTACAAAATCATTGGGGACAGGAAGCTGAAGAAAGAGCCCCCAGGTTGAGCTTCTACGTGTAACTCCCAAAGCCCCCATAGATATGTGCTGCTGCTCCTGCCATGGTCAAGAAGCCATCTGTTAAATCAGGAGTCTTGCTCAAGGTCTTGGCCCCAGAGTCACAATGCTCAGCCTCAATCAGATCCAGCCTAATCAACACCAGCAAAATGATGCCTCCTGCCCTTTCTCACCCCACTTAACTCCATTCCAAGTTCCATATGGTTACATCTGATTGATGGAACCTCAATCAGCCCAGAACCCTAAATTTAAGGAAGTCTAGGAAATACACCTTTTGTCTTTACTTCTGCTAGAAGCGTGTTAAAATGAATGCTGTACGTGTCAATACACAGTATCTGCCAGAATGAATTTTAAGTGTACCTATGCAATGGAAAGTGCTGTTGAGGTTTCAAAATACTGGCAATATGTTTTAAAAATGAAATAATTTCAACACTGGCATAATATAATCAGGGCAGAGGAAATTAATTGAACTCAAATATGGGTTGACTGAAGAGTCAGAAAAAATGGGAAACATTTATGTACATATATCTGTACATGCAATCCTTCCAGTGAATACATTTGCACCAGCATGCCAAGTTAGGCATGTGGATGTTTCATTAAGAATATTATTTGCTCATATTTATAAATTTCTGTTTACTTCCATTGATTAGGATCAGAATAACTACTCAATTTAATGTATTTATACATTGTGACAAAACCACAATAATTAAAGTTCAACATGTGCATAGAGATGATCTAATGAAATTTTACTGACTAGGAGAGTTCCTAATATTCATCTTTCTGCTTGAACAGCTTAGCTAATAAAATATAAGCTATTCAAAAATAAGAACGGGGGCTGGCCAGTTAGGTAAATTCTTGGGAGAGTGTCATGTTGGTACACCAAGGTCATGGGTAGACCCCTTTACCAGCCAGACATCCAAAAAAAAAAAAGAAGAAGAAGAATGGGTTAAAGTCATGGAAAAATAACCAGGGTTTTTAATGATTTAAAAATATTGTGGAAAGAAAACATATTTATTAGGGTGAGAAGATAGTTTTATTGTTGCAGGTCAGATCAATTTCTGAGAAGGTCAGACTCCCAACCTGATAATGCAGAACTTCCTCACGCGGTAAAACCAGGACCTCTCATTGATTGGTGTCTTGGGGAAGTGGACGAAGATGGTGAATGGATGGAAGAATTAGACTGACATTTCTAAAGACTGCTTAGGCAGGACTTGTGGAGAAGGAGCAGAGAAGGTAAGACTGGAGAGCAATCAATGTAGCAGTGAGAATATCCCTGTTTCTAATACCTGTTTTGTTTTTCCGTACGAAAATGCTTCTCAAACTTTTTGGTCTCAAGATCCTTTAAACTCTTAATAATTGCAGCCCCCAAAGAGCTTTTGTTTATATGTAGATTTTATGTACATATCTAGCAATTCTATTATATTCAAAATTAAGAGCTGGCCCCATAGGGCTGGTGCGCTCACTGGCTGAGTGTGGTGCAGACTTTGTTTATATGTAGATTTTATGTACATATCTAGCAATTCTATTATATTCAAAATTAAGAGCCGGCCCCATAGGGCTGGTGCGCTCACTGGCTGAGTGTGGTGCAGACGACACCGTGCGGAGGGTTGCAATCCCCTTACCGATCAAAAACAATACAAAAAAATTAAAACAGAAATTTAAAACTATGTGTTTGAGATAATAACAAACCTATTTACATGTTAATGTAAAGGTTAGTTACAATCTGAACCCATATCAATGAACTTTTTGTACTCTGTTACACTAAAATCCAGCGGTGTATCTTGTACTTTGAGTGAACCTTTTAAAATTTTGATTATGTAGCATAGAAATCCTTTTCCTAGGGATAGGGGAGGGTGGCCAGGGAAAGTCTGGTAGACCTGTACAAACTTACAGTTAGATCGAATGAATAAGTTCTGTGCTCTAGGATGACAATAACTAATAATATTGTATTGTAAATATTTCAAGATAGTTAGAAAAGAGGATCTTGAATGTTATAACCACAAAGAAATTATAAATGTTTAGGTGACAGATATGCTAACTATTCTGATTAGATCATTATACAATATGTGCGTATATTGAAACAACAAACTGTACCTTAGAAACATGTACAATGAAAAAAAGCAAATTAAAAATAGAAAAAGAAATCCTTTCTCTTTCATTTGCCTACCTGTATCACCCTTGTTCTGTAGTATTCAGCTTCAGTACTCAGTGAACGTATCCTGATCCTTCAATCTATGTCCTCCAATATATTCCCACAGTTTCTTGCACTTATCTCTAGTATAATACTTATTACACTATATGCTTATCATTGATTTGCTTGCATATGTTCCCCAGGATGCTTAATCTTTTAATGCAGAGTCTGTCGTGTAATGTTCATGTCTTTCCCCAGTGCCTATCATGGTGTTGGGCACATAGAGAAGTTTTTTCTTTTTTTTGTAATAATAAAATTGTATTTGTTTAATAAAATGTTCATAATTTTTAGAGATACCTACTTATGTATGCAAGAGTTAATTTATTTTTTTTACTTTATTTATTTTTAAAAATTCTTTTTTTATTTATCATTATACAGTGTAATTGATTTTTGTGGCCCTTTACCAATTTTCTCTCCCCCGCCTTCCCCTCTTCCCCTTTCCTACACCAGACAATCTCAGTTCTGTTCTGTTCTCTTAAAAAGTTCAATGAATTATTGTGGTTGTTGTATCTTTTTTGTATTTATTTGTTTATTTATTTATTTTGATTAATTTCCACATATAAGTGAGAACATGTAGTATTTCTCTTTCTGTGCCTGGCATATTTCATTTAACATAATTTTCACTAAGTTCATCCATGTTGTTGTGAATGGCAGTATTTCATTCTTTTTTATAGCAGAGTAGTATTCCATTGTGTAAATATATCACATTTTCCTTATCCATTTGTCTGATAATAGGCATTTAGCCTGGTTTTGACTCTTGTCTATTGTAAATGGCGCTGCAATAAACATGGGAGTACAGGTGTCCCTTCAACATAATGATTTCCATTCCTTTGGGTCTGTACCCAGCAGTGGGATGTCGGGGTTATATGGCACTTCTATCTATTTTAAGGAAATTTCATACCGTTTTCCATAATGGCTGCACCATTTTACAGTTCCACCAACAGTGTAGGAGGGTTCCCCTTTCTCCACATCCTTGCCAGCATTTGTTATTCTCACGCTTTTTGATAATAGCCAGCCTAAGTGCAGTGAGATGATATTTCAGTGTGGTTTTGATTTGCATTTCCCAGGTGCTGAGTGATGTTGAACATTTTTTCATGTGTCTGTTGGCCATTTGTATATCTTCCTTTGAGCAATGCCTATGCTGCTCCTTTGACCATTTTTTAATCCGGTTACATGTTTTTTTACTATGTTGTTTGGGTTCCTTGTACATTCTTGATATTGATTCTTTGTCAGATGCATATTTTGCAGATATTTTCTCCCACTCTGTTGGTTGTCTTTTTGCTCTGTTGTTTCTTTTGCTGTGCAGAAACTTTTTAGTTTGATATAATCTCATTTGTTTATTTTTTCTTTTGTTGCCTGTGCTTTTAGGGTTGTATTCAAAGTCTATGCCCAGACCTACTTCCTGAAGTGTTTCCCCTGTGTTTTCTTTTAGGAGTTTTATAGTTTCAGGACATATATTTAATTCTTTAATTGATTTAGAGTTGATCTTGGCATATAGTGAAAGGTACAGGTCTAGTTTCATTCTTCTACATATGGATGTTCAGTTTTCCCAGCACCATTTATTGAAGAGGCAGTCTTTTCCCCAGTGAATGTTCTTGGTGCCTTTGTCGAAGATCAGATGGCTGTAGAATATGGGCTGATTTCTTGGTTCTCTGTTCTGTTCCATTGGTCTGTGTATCTGTTTTTATGCTACTACCATGCTGTTTGTATAGCTTTGTGGTATAATTTGAAATCAGGTAGTGTTATGCTTCCAGCTTTATTTTCTCTTGCTCAGGATTGCTTTGGCTATTTGGGGTCTTTTATTTTTCCATATGATTGTTAGGATAGTTTTTTCCATTTCTCTGAAGAATGTTATTAGTATTTTAATGGGGATTGCATTGAATCTGTAGATCACTTTGGGTAGTATGGACATTTTCACAATGTTAATTATTTCAATCCAAGAGCATGTAATATCTTTTCATCTTGTGTCCTCTTTAATTTCCATAGAGTTTTTTTTTTTTTTTAATTACTGAACTATTTGAATTGGGTAAAATAATTTAAAAAAAAAGAATGAAAACTTTTGTCTTCACATTTTTTTTTAAAGGAAAGGTGTCTAGAATTCTACATCAGCATAATTAAAGACTTATGGTGGAAAATGCTACATTTTTATATAATATAATGTCATGGTTCTTTTCTGGTTTTGACTGGGTTTCAGTTGGTTTCATCTACCTGCCTCCTTTGTGGAAACAGCATCAAAATGAATAATAAAGGGCTCTTGAATTGGAATGAGGTCAGTAGGAAAATCACTTATCTTTGCATAAATGTTTTGCTTTTCAATGGGTATGGGTCTAAGTACTCCTGTGCTGTAGTTTCCAGCTACTTGAGGCAGGTTGGATAGGTTGGGTCGGATAGGGTTTGGGCAGGGTAAGTCTTGCCAGTAAGATTTGAATCCTGGACAGAGGGGAGAATCTAGAAGGGTGAAGAGGGTTCCTTCACTTCGCATATCTGGGAAGGCCTGCTGATAGCTCTCTCCCGGAGATCAAGGCACTTATCCAGTAAGATTTGAATCCTGGACAGAGGGGAGAATCTAGAAGGGTGAAGAGGGTTCCTTCACCTCGCATATCTGGGAAGGCCTGCTGATAGCTCTCTCCCGGAGATCAAGGCACTTATGCTTGCCATGAACCTGGCTGTAGGATTATTTTCATCCTAGGTTTTCTCAATTATGGCTGAACTATAGATGTCAAGAGGCAGAGTCAGGGATTCCACTAAGGACTAATTGATGTCATCAGAGCCACATTTGGGAAAGCTTCTTGAAAATTCACAATATTTGTAAAGTGAGTATATGTTTTGAAAAGTGTCATTAGAGAATCTCACAATCTTGTGTTTTCTCCTGTGAATTCTTAAAAACACACAGAAATTATTTCTTGAGTGTGAAGAGCTTTCAATATTTCACAACTCACTGCTTAAATTTACTTTAGCAAGTTAGATTTATCTATTGCAGACTTCTGCTCTAAATTAAAGGCCTCTATGTGAAGCAAGGAGAGTTTGATTTCAACAATGTTTCTGAGTTATCACTGGAAGGGCCATGGTTGTGTTGACTATGGAAATTTTTAATATTTCAGAAGACTTCTTATCACAATACTTTCTTTGGCCTATTTTTCTTCTTTTTATTATTATTTTAAAATCTTGTTCAGGTTAGTCCCTCCTTTCTTTATACTTACGGTCACAAGATGACTAAAATATGTTTTGCTCACACCATTATTTGGTTGAATACACTATCTTACTCAAAGCTAATTCTTTTCCACAGTAAATACTTAATTTTATTCCAGCCTTTCTGAAAACAAGGTTTCTGTCATTTTCAAGGACAATCAAATTTACTCTTTAATCCTATGCTTTTCTATGAAATAATATATGTTCATATCTTTTTAGGGCTGGGTGAGGTTATGCATACATTCTTCTACTCCTCTTACTAGATAATCTCTAATGAGTCTTCATTCTATCAAATGTTTCCTATGGTATTTTTGTGGTTTCACTAAATGCAGAATAATACCTCATCTGTCAGTACCTTTTTAAAATCATGTCTCAACATAATTTCTGTAATTTTACCAAAATTTTTCTTTACCTTAATCCCTAAATATAGATTTTAATTCCCCAACACATTCTGTTTTCTATGCTTATGTATCTCAATTTCTATAGTTTCTGTAAATTGTGTGGTTTATATAACTACTTGAAACAATGTGATCATAGCATGTCAAATCGTGTTAGAAGAGGAAAATGCATAGAACTAGAGTCTCCCTGCATTTCATTGTGTTGTTAAGCTATCTTGTTGACTGTATTGCTTTCCAAAGTGTTCACAAACATTATTTCATATTGCTAAGCAGAGAAACTGTCCTTTGAAAAGGAGTACAGATAATTTTCAGAAAGGACAAAGTCATTGCAAAGCATGGTTTAGGTAGAAGCAAAAGCAAATAAAAACTGCAAATGAACCAATAAAAAAAGAAAAAGAAAAGCATTTGCAAAATAAATCCTATGATGCACTTAGGGGAAGAGCTGTATGACATTTCCTTTTGCTGTTATGAAGGTATACTATTTGGTTGACCAGCTGTCCAGCCGGCCACTAAAGACTTCATATCCTGTTTTCTAATAATAGGACTACGAATTCATGCATCTCCGGTGTTAAGCAATGACATTTTGGATCATTTAACCAACTCCTTTACATAGGTTACCCTTCTTTATCAGCACCATAAAAATGAGACTGACGGTAGCATTTATTGTTACTGCAAAGAGTAGCCTAATAAGCTGGTGAGTCATGAACTCATTCTTTCCTGTTGCCCAGCATTTCTAGCAAAGCTGAAAGGTTGAAGAAAAATGAACCATACATTTTGTAAACAAGGAAATGTGGTGATAGGTTAAATCTGACAATATTAGAGCTAGGATGAAAAGTCATCTGGAACCATAAAACTTAAAAAAAATTTTTTTATTAGTTTGCATTCTGTAAAAAAAAAAAAGCTTTTCTTTTTTTTTTCCTTTTTGTCTTTTTTCGTGACCGGTAACGGGATCGCAACCCTCGGTGTCACGCCCACGCCCCGCTCAACCAGTGAGCGGACCGGTCTCTATATGGGATCCAAACCCTCGGCGGGAGCACCGCAGCACTCCCAAGCGCCACACTCTACCGAGTGTGCTACCGGGCCGGCCCAAAAAAAGCTTTTCTTTTTTTTTTCCTTTTTGTCTTTTTTCGTGACCGGTAACGGGATCGCAACCCTCGGTGTCACGCCCACGCCCCGCTCAACCAGTGAGCGGACCGGTCTCTATATGGGATCCAAACCCTCGGCGGGAGCACCGCAGCACTCCCAAGCGCCGCACTCTACCAAGTGTGCCACCGGGCCGGCCCAAAAAAAGCTTTTCTTTATCAAGGGATTTATGATCACTATGAAGAAGTGTTTTGCTGTTGTTAGAAATCTGCCTCAGAGCAAATAACAGTAATTGGTTGTTCAAAAATTGTGTCTTTAGTCTTCTTACTTCTCATATATAATACTAGATGGACTAGGTGTGAAATTTGTGAAGGAAGCTGGAATAAATTTTTAAAGTGATACCCAGGTAGATAAGTATTCAAGCTAAGCTTTTTTTAATTTTTATTTTACAATTTTATTTTTAATTCAAGTAGGGAGGTAATCTTATAACTGAAAGTTTGGAGAAAAGAGAAAAATAAAGTAAAACCAAATCCTCCGCCCTAAGTACAATGGTTATAATTTTAATACTTTTTTCTGGCCTTCCTTCTTGTTTTTTATTTTTATTTATTTAATTAATTAATTAAATTGATTGATTGATTTCAATTATACATGAGATACAAAGCTGATTGTCCCCCCTGCTGCCCATGATGTGGGGGCCAGATTCATATTGGGGACATACCCATTACCAGAAATTGCTTTTGTATCCTTTGTCCCCTTCCAATTATCCCCCAACCTCCCTCCCCCTCACCCCTCAACTTCAATTTGTAGCCCTAGGAATTGGAACCATAAAAATTTGCAGAAACTTTTTCTCTTAGAAAATTGCCCCATAATCTCTGTACCACCCAGTGACCAAAATCGAACAAACAAACAAAAAGAAAATTATGTTGTCTAGCGTTTACTGTAAACCATCCTTGTGTAGTATTTTAATAATTTCAGAAACATGATCAATTAGGTTATTAAATTAAATTTTTGTGTTGCTACTATTGTAACATTAGATGCGTGTGTGTGTGTGTGTGTGTGTGTGTGTGTGTGTTAGTGGTGGTAGGGGGTGGTAGGAAGAGTGTTAAAAGCATTACTTTGCCAAATGTTAACATAAGTTTTATAATCCCATTCAGATATTTCTTCCTTTTTTAATGAGATGAGAGGCTAAAAAAAAGAATAAAAGAAAGTGGCACTTTCTTGACTTCTGAGAGGCTTTGAAAATAAATATGAAGAAAAAACATGAGAACCTAAATGATTTTTCCCTAGAAGTAACGGTGTTATTTAGAGGAATGAAGTAAGATTCAAGGAAAGCATCTTACCCAGCAATTAGGGAGAAGTTGGAACAACAACAAAAGAAGGGTGGGAAGGAAGGGATAGGAAAGAAAAGTGAGAGGACTAGAAATATCCAAATATGAATATTAGCTAGTCATGATTTCAAGAAGAGTTGTTCACCTTTTGATTATCCAAGCATTGACTAGGACACACCTGCATATTTCACTTTCTCTTGTTTCAACTGAGAATGCCCTGAGTTATTTCAACTTGTTTCAACTGAGAATGCCCCCAGCATAAATGGAGTTATGTTTGGACCCTAAACAGTGTTAGAGTTCTCAGGCTTAACACCAGGGAAGCTATTTTCCTTCTGGTAAAGTGCTATATCAAGCATCTAAATTGTAAATGGTAAATGGTGATATTTTTCTCAGAAGTACTTTCCTCCATTCTGCCTTTAGTGTTTCTTTTTGTTTTCATGATGCTGCTTCCTGTTTTTTTTTTAATGTCCATGACACTTTGCTGCTCTGAGCCCTGAGTCTAGTCCTGTACATGCTAGCAGCCCTAGGCTCATATCCTTACTCACAACTCTCCCCAATCCCCTCATCAAACCTGCTCTAAATCAACTGTGGTATCTCACTAGATCTTCAGGACTAATATATACTAAGTTCTCAGAGTGTGGTCCCCAGACAAAGAACATCAGTGTCATCTGGGAACTTGTTAAAAATGCACATTTTGGGGCCCTGCTCTAGAAGAATGAGAAACTCTGGGTATGGGGTCCAAAAATCTGTCTTTTAATAGATTAAGACCCTCCGGATGATTCTGATGCATGATTAAAAAAAAAAGTGAATATTAGTGTTTTAGTAGGGAGTAAAGTATTATCTTTACCTGAAGAAATGCATTTTTTTGGTAGTGGAATTTAAGGTTATCATTGACAAAGGGAAGCTTTTCTAGTGTTCCTCAGATTATACCACTAAGTAACCCCACCTGTGTATAAAATTGATGCTGCTTTGGGTCCAAATGCTAAAATAAATAACTTGAGGCTGCAACAAAGCTAATGGTAGGCAAGTAAGAATGGATACAGTTATATAGAACTAGGATGGGAAAAGTTTGGTTTCAGTTGGTTGAGGGAGGTAAAAGATTGAAAGGAAATTTGTCACTTTATTGCAAACACGGGCAAGCTTTGCTTGTTTTCACTCTATTTTTTGCATTTGACCTTGAATGATTACAAGAATGGCTACAAAGCCTCTAAAAATTAAAAGTCATCTTCCTACAAAAAAATTTTTATGCAGTAGCTTTAATGTTAAGTTTAAATTGATCTAGATTACAGACTACATCCTTTAACTTTCTTTCTGG
>NW_007727868.1:34926-41925 GCF_000696425.1 Galeopterus variegatus | reverse complement strand
TACCACTAAGTAACCCCACCTGTGTATAAAATTGATGCTGCTTTGGGTCCAAATGCTAAAATAAATAACTTGAGGCTGCAACAAAGCTAATGGTAGGCAAGTAAGAATGGATACAGTTATATAGAACTAGGATGGGAAAAGTTTGGTTTCAGTTGGTTGAGGGAGGTAAAAGATTGAAAGGAAATTTGTCACTTTATTGCAAACACGGGCAAGCTTTGCTTGTTTTCACTCTATTTTTTGCATTTGACCTTGAATGATTACAAGAATGGCTACAAAGCCTCTAAAAATTAAAAGTCATCTTCCTACAAAAAAATTTTTATGCAGTAGCTTTAATGTTAAGTTTAAATTGATCTAGATTACAGACTACATCCTTTAACTTTCTTTCTGGTTTTACGTAAATGAATTAATTTTGTCCTTCAATTTCTCTTTCAAATGTAGATATCCTCAGTCTGTGGGTATAGTGTGGAGAATGTTAATAAAACTACTGGAAAATGTTTTTAAATAATACTTTACTCTTTCTAAGATATGATCAGGAATATTAGTGTGAATTTTGCAGTGAAATAAGTAAAGCATGTTTTCTCTTTGGCATTTTCATACAGATACCTCTTATTAACTAAAATTAGATTACCTAGGCAACCCTAAGGAATTATGCAAATTATATACTATTCAAGCTATCATTGTGGTCAAGAGTTTAGGCACTATTTTCGGCCCTGGTTATATATTGCAGTGGAATGCAGATGAAAAATGTGTACATGCTCAATCTTTTCAAAGAGAACAAAATGCATAAGCAAACAAAATGCATAGGCTTATGAATTGAATAATTGAATATTTTATTAAAATAATAGCAAATTAAACGGAATGGATTTAGTTCATCTTATGTTAATAATATGAGTGACATTTGGCTCTTGGAAGATATGTTGGAGGGAGCAGAAAGTGATTAAGTGTATGAGGACCCGTGAAGATTTCACATAGTCCTGCAAAGTCCAATTTGATAGGTCCTTGAGTGCATTTTTGCATGCTTTTGAGAGGGTCCTCAGAATTAAAGAGCAGTCTGAGGAGCAGGGAAGGATGAGAAGACCAAGTTTCCCAGAAGCTGGAGAGGTACTGACTATGACTCTGTGATTGTCTCTAATGTCACATACAAAGCTCTAACCCAGGCGTCAGATAAGGATCCAAAGTTACTGATCCTTGGGTGACTTACAGCAACTGAACTAGTCCAGGTTTATGTCCCATCTATCTCATGGCATAATAATTCTTTAAAAAAAAATCTAGCATTTGCCTTCTAATTTTCTCAAAGCATCATGCAAATTGCTGATCTTCCTGATGTCTCATAGAGAGGATACCAAAAAAAAAAAAAATGTATTTTATAAATAATTAGTGGGTGGATGGGTGTGGTAGGAAGAAATTTAATGATTTCTCGGACTTTGACCCCTCAGTTTTAATTTCCCTATAGTGCTATCTATGTGATAACAGTGTGTGATAGGAAAACAGAGTTTGACTTTCAAGTCAGAGAAATCTGGGTCTGCATCCCAGACTAACCACTTAATGAACACTGTGGCACTGGACAAGTTACTTAACATTTCCGAGCCTCAGTTTCTTCATCTATAAAACAGGCATAATAATGCTAGCTTATTATAACCATTACAAATGTTATGTGTGGGCTGGCCAGTTAGCTCAGTTGGTTATAGTTTGGTGTCAGTAACACCAAGGTTAAGGGTTTGGATCCCTGTACTGGTCAACTGCCGAAAATAATAAATAAAAATGCTGTCTGTGAAATGTCTGGCACCCTACAATCCCTCAATAGTTGGTAAAAGTTGTGGTAGTTCCTTTATCATTAATTTTATCTATCATGTCATATGAGGAGAAAATGCCCACGAATTCTGGCCCGGGGCATTGGGCATTCTACTGCTTTCAGCAGAATTTCTCAGTTGTGCATAAATCATACTCCTAAACTGATGTTTTTAATTTCTCTTTCAAGACATCACAATGAAAAACTTTTAATTTTATTCAGGACGTATTTGTTAACCTGTGGCCAAGCTCTTAGACAGATCTTTTGTAGGATTCCTTTGAACGTCATGAAAGAAAGAATTCATTTATCATTTATACTCTATCATTCAAATTTTATGTATTTTAGAATTAAGCAACATCTGGAATTAACCTCTATTTATATAGTTAATTTTCTAAAAAAGCCAACAGATGACTCCTTTGGGCATTCTTCTGATGTGACTCTGTCCAAGCCTGCAGGGTGATAACTCTGAGACAGGCTGCTCACCCCTCACCATCTCCTCTGGTGTAACAGGCCTGGCTGGCTTCTGGCGGTTCCCTGGGGTTGGGCCACTGCCTGGCCCCCTCTTGCTCTATTCTGGGCCCTCTGCTTTGCTTGGCCCACTCCAGCTGCTTCCCATTCATTTCCTGGCTTCATAGCTTACAGAGGGCTTGGGAATTCTTCTCAAGTCAGGCAGTGGTCAGCATTCTTCACAGTTGGAAGTTTTCCTGCCAAATGGGAATCTTCCTCTTGCAGTGTCCCCATCCCCACCTGTTTGCAGCTGCATTGCTTCTGGGCGTGTCTATGGCAGTGGAGCTTGGAGCATGAGTTACATCATCTGAGCTGAATTCCTGCACCAGGCTCTAAAGAAAGCCACCAACTCCACACTTTATTCAGGGCAATGGAAACTTCCTCTTCCTCTGCCCTGCCTCCCACCCCCAACCAGAGGGGAAGCATCATCTGAGCAGACTTCTATCTGCCCTGCTCCCATTTCCCCAGATGACAGCACAACAGAAGTTCAGCAGAACTTGGAACCAGCTCACCAGGGTTGGAATCACGGAAAACACCCGAGATCCAGACAGGAAGTAGAGGCCACAAATAGTTTCAGATAGTTGACAAAAAACAGGATTGGCTGAACATTCACCCTTGTGGAAAAGTGGAGCTGGCCACTGCCTGATGTGACTTTTGTGCCTCTGAGGGTGTCTTCCATTGGCTTTGCACAGTGCCTGAAATTCTAGTTCCTACTCCAACTTCCTCTTTCCAGTAAAAGCAGGGTGTGGTGCAGCATTTTCCAGAGTGTTCTTTGCAAAAGGAATCCCCTGAGATGCTCCTTGAGAAAAGGTTTCCATGGTTGAATAACACTGTGCAATGCTGCACATTGTAGCTCATTTGAGAAGATCCACAGAGCACATTCATATATTAGAATGTTCTCTCTTGGAAATTGCACTTTACCCAGAAGCTACAAAAGGTACTGGACTACAGAATTATTCTTTCAAGTAACACTTAATCATAATCCATAAAATGAATGTTTAATGGGCATACTGTTCTTTAAACACACCAAACACACACCTACTTCAGGGCTTTGTCCTTGCTAGTTCCTCTGCCTGGAGTGTTCTTTCTATAGATATTCACATAACTTGCTCCCTCAGTTGATTCTGCTCAAGAGATTTCTTCTCTGACTATCCTACCCTCCCCTTTTACTCTAATCCAGTCACCTTCTATTTCTCTGTTTACTCTGCTTTATTATTTTCATAGCAGTTGTCTTAGTCTGTTTTCTCTCACTTAGAATACCTGAAAATAGGTAATTTATAAAAAAGTGAAATTTATTTCTAACAGTTCTGGAGGCTGGGAAGTGCAAGATCAAGGGGGCATATCTGGTGAGGCTTCCTTGCTGGTGGGGACTCTCTGCAGAATCCCATCACATGGCAAGAGCATGCTAATGTGCTCTCTTCCTCTCCTTATAAAGTCATCAGTCTATGCCTGTGATAACCCGTTTATCCATGAATGGATCAGGCCTCATGATCTAATCACCTCTTAAAGGCCCTACCTTTCAAATACCATCGTCATGTTTCTTATCTTATTAATACTGTTACAGTGGGGTTTCAATAAGAGCTTTGGAGGGGACAAACATTCAAACCATACCAGCAGTTAGAACTCTCTGGCATTGGGGCCGGCCCGTGGCTCACTCGGGAGAGTGTGGTGCTGATAACACCAAGGCCAAGGGTTCAGATCCCATATAGGGATGGCCGGTTAGTTCACTTGGGACAGCGTGGTGCAGACAGCACCAAGTCAAGAGTTAAGATCCCCTTACTGGTCATCTTAAAAAAAAAACAAACTCCTTTCTGGCATTAAAAATCATTTATTTAGGGGCCGGCCCGGTGGCGCACTGGATAGTGCGCCGCTTGGGAAGCGCGGCGGCGCTCCCGCCCGAGGGGTCGGATCCCACATACAGACCGGTTCCCGCTCACTGGCTGAGCGAGGCGCGGGAGCAACACCGAGGGTTGCGATCCCGTTGCCGGTCCCCGGTCCGGTACGGGGGCAACACTGAGGGTTGCGATCCGTTGCCAGACACGGAAAAAGACAAAAGACAAAAAAAAAAAATAATAATAAAAAAAAAAAATCATTTATTTATTATGTAATGATTAATTTATTTTTGATACAACTGTTGTAATTAAAATGGAAGCTCTCCAAGGACAGAGACATTGTTTTGCTCTCTGATGTATCCTCAGCTCTAGAATGGCACCTGGTGCGAAGTTGGCACCCCATAAATAGTTGCTGAATGAACCAATGAATTATGGAAAAAAGCAAGGATCTCAAGGTAGGCATTAAGCCCCAACTCTGCCTCTTTCTTTCTCATTGTGATCATGGGTAAATGCCTTCATCACTTGGACCCTTGATTTCTTTATGTAAAACAAAGAAAAACAGTACCCATCCTACCTATATATTTCAGTTAGCTCAGCTGGTTAGAGCACAGCCTTATAACACCAAGGCCACAGATTCGGATCCCAGTACCAGCCAACTGCCAACATAAAAGAAAAACGGGCAAAGGTATTTTAGGCTGGCTGGTTAGCTCAGTTGGTTAGAGCATGGTGCTGATAACACCAGGGTCAAGGGTTCAGATCCCTGTACTGGCCAGCCACCCAAACAAACAAAAGATAGCATACAGAAACACAAAGAGTATCAAATAAGAGCTGGGCTGTGATGGTGCTTGTAAACTGTCAGGGGCTAAACAAATACAGGTTGTTTATATATTATTAAATATATATTTATTTTGTAAATAATAAATATATTATTAAAGATAAAATGCAAAACAGAAAAGGGAGGTAGCCCTCCTGGTGATGTAGATCAGACTAGCTGGGAGATAGGTCATTTTGACAGAGGGGAGTGACAGAGTAGGAAAACCCAGAAGAGGTAGTGTGACCTGGTGAGAAAAGACCCCTTAGATATTGTGCTCAATCATAGGAAATGGGAGAAATACTTCAGAGGGGGAAGAAAGTCTTGCTAATAGAGGCCGTTGGGGGTAATCTAGTAGTTATTACTTCTTTTGCTCTATGTCTCTGACACTTTGGTTTTTAAACAAAGTTTGTTTAATTTGTATGACAGTCCTGTGGGATATGTGTTGTCTAGGTTTTATTTGTAAGGACACTGAGGCAAGGGACTTTCAATACTGTACCCAGGGCTGCATTGGGAGTGAGAGTCCAGATCTCAATGCTGATCTGAGGCTGTCTGACACTGCGGTCTTGGCTCCCACAGAGCCTAATTGGGTCTGCTCCTTACCCTGCTTGGAGGTAGCACTGTAAGAGTAGGACAGGGTTAACCAGGCAACATCTGTTAGCCTCTTCCTTAGCTTTTTATAGATAAAGAGTTTGAACCATAAACCTACAGTGGTGCCACAAACCTGGCTTATGCATAGGACGATCCACTGGGTTGTTCTTTAGGGGAGGGAGCAGGGGAAGGAAAGAGGAAGGCAGGAAGTTGCTAAGATATAGCAGTGGTTTTGACTTTGTTATTCGAGGAAATGTGCATGTGTTCAGAAAATGAAAGTTGTTGAGGTGGGGTTGCGTGGGGACTGCTGTTTACTTGTATTATTTTCTGCTGCTAGGGCTTATTTCTTCTCATATCTCATTTCTGTTTATTTTTAAATCATGCGTCAATGTTTTTGTTTGCATTAATTAATTATTTGTGTATCTCCATTTGAATCAATCTAAAAATTATAAATGACTATAAATGACTTCAGTAACAAATCTGAAAATTGAAGCAACTGAATGAGATCTAAGAGTCTTCTCTGTGTTGCCAGTGTTTACCTAATGAGGATTTAAATCAACGTTGAAAACCTTAATTTATTTGGGTATTAAATTCAGTAAAGGCCTCCCACCACCTCGGCAGTTAGTCCTGATGTGTGAGACTCGCCCCCACTGAAGACTCTGAGAACTTTGCCTATAAACAGGGACCGTGGTTGAAAATCAAAATTTGACAGTTTTAGAATATGGGATAGTTGAAATCTCTGGGTAAGATGAACGTGACTAATATCACTTCTACTTTAGAGCTCATTTCTTTGTAGACATTGTCAGGAAGTGAGTCTGAAGGAAGGCTTCGACTACATGTGTAAAGTGGTGAAGTTGAGCAATTATCCAAAAGATGAACGTGACTAATATCACTTCTACTTTAGAGCTCATTTCTTTGTAGACATTGTCAGGGAGTGAGTCTGAAGGAAGGCTTCGACTACATGTGTAAAGTGGTGAAGTTGAGCAATTATCCAGGTAATTCAGCCACCAAAACCTTTTACTGATATTTAGAGGTTAGAATGGGGGTGGGGAAATGTTTTTCTCTCATTTTAAAAAAAGAAAATAATGCTCTCAATCTTTTCAGGAGCTGGCTGGTTAGCTCAGTTGGTTAGAGCATAGTTCTGATAACGCCAAGGTCAAGTGTTTGGAATCACACTCATATGACAATAAACAATTGCAGAATACATAGTCTTTTTGAGTGTACATTTAGTGGTGAACAGAATAGGTTATATTTTGTGCCATCAAATATGTCTCAGCAAATTTTAGAAAGATTGAGGTCTTCAGAGTATGTACTGTGACCACAATGGGATAAAATTAGAAATCAGTAACAGAAATATCAAGAAAATCCCTGAATATTTGGAAATTACATTTTTTTTTCCTTTTTGTCTTTTTTCATGTCCGGCAACGGATCGCAACCCTCAGTGTTGCACCCGTATTGGACTGGGACCG
>NW_007727868.1:32571-34318 GCF_000696425.1 Galeopterus variegatus | reverse complement strand
CCACCGGGCTGGCCCTGGAAATTACATTTTTTGTACTTCTAAATAATACCTGTACTAAGAACCCCAAATTAAAATTTGACATATTTTGAAATGAATTGTAATAAACACAATTAAAAATGAATTGTAATAAACACAATAAAAAAAAAGCATTCAGGTTCTTTTTCTCAGGTCAAGTGAATGAACATGGTGTGTGTGTGCATCCGTGTGTGTGTGTGTTCACGCATACATGTGTGTGTGTGAGAGAGAGAGAGAAGGCAGAGAAAAGGGAAGGGGGAGGGGAAGACAGGCAGTGTCTTCAAATTAAAAAGTTGGGATAACTGAATAGTTGGGTGGATTTTGCTCACCATAAAAAACAGTGGTTAAAGGTTTTAAGTCTGACAGATAGATTCAAAGCCTGGCTTTGAATTTACCTTGAATGTAATGACCGCCTATTGTGATTTTATATATCTTTCAAAAAGTCCTTCTTGGATCTTTTGGAGCTTTCTGTAATTATATCAACTATAATGAATCTTTCCCTCTTTGAATTCCTACAGTAATTTATTGCCTTGTAAATATTTGTGTATATGTTTTACCTTGCTATGCTTTGAGGGTAGACTCTCTGCCTTACCTGCCTTCCTATCCCACATAACTTTTGGTACAATGTAGATACACAATAAATATTTGTTGATTGAGTGAAAATGCAGGGATGAGAAAACACTTTTGAGCAACACTCATGAAAGCTTTTGTTACCATAGTTATAGCAGAGGCCACTTGTCTGAGTTCTAATACTTTAGTTAGAAATGAAGAAAATGGGTGGCTTAGATGCCATAGGATTTGAGTGCAGAGTGTAGTGGCCTTCATATCAGATATAACTCTGTCTTAGGAGCTTTATTTATTTAGTCAGTCAGGTGAAAGTTTCAATAAGTGTGAAGACAGGAAGTCCCTACTTTACACTAGATGCTAGGGACCCAATAACGAATCAAATATGGTCACAGTCCAGTACAGTGAGGCACGTTTATTGATAGCATTATGAAGAGACCAGTCTAAATAAAGCAGAGGTTTGATCTTGGGGAGTAGTGAAGAGATAAAGTAGGGTCAGCTATGTTTTGAGTAATGTCTTGGGAGTTATTACACTTCAGGCTTGATGTCACTGACATTTTCTACAGAAGTACATTTTCTGGCTAATGTGCTAGAAGGAATATAATAGGAGAAGGGCAGCTCTTTTAGGTAAGGAGAAGTGACTCAAGCAGGTTAGAGAATGAGGCAATTTCAGGATTCCTCCTCCGTTACCACTACAACTATCCTGGCTTAGCAGGTCCAAGTTGCAGATGTTTCCACTAGCTCTTTCTGATTTCCAGCTTCTTGTCCACTCAAATCTAGTTGACCCATTGCTGCCATAGCACATTCATAAAACAACACCTAGGTTCTAACCTGACTCAGAGACTTTCAGTGAATTCCTTTTCAATAAGTATTTGTTGAGTATCTATCTATCTATCTATCTATCTATCTATCTATCTATCTATCTATCTATCTATCTTCTAATCTATGTCAGTTGGTGGCAAGTTTTAGGATCAAAATGAAGTAGAGTAAGGTAACAGAGAATAACAGAGGTGGTGCTTTATTTTTATTTTTTGGATAAGGTTTTGAAAGTTGACCTCCCTAATAAGATGAAATCTGAGTAGAGACTAGATTGGAGGGAGAGATTTTGAGGCTGAAGGAATAGCAAGGGCAAAGGCCTTGAAGAGGGAGTGTGATTCTTGTGTTCAAG
>NW_007727868.1:29247-31103 GCF_000696425.1 Galeopterus variegatus | reverse complement strand
TCAGAACCATGCCCATGACCACCATTTTTAATCCATTCACTACAGCATGGTCCTACCATCTAATCACCTCTTTGAGGCCCCACCTTTCAATTACTGTAATAGCGTTTCCCACCGTCAGCAGTTAGAGTGAGGATTAAGCTTCAATGAGGTTGAGGGGGCATCCAGTCTATAGCAGATGGAGTCAAAAATGACTTCCGTCATTTTGACCTGAGCAGCTGGAGTAATAAAATTGCTAGCAGGGGTGAAAAAGTTGTGATACCTTTCCTCCCTATCATAAGGGTAATGGCCAACGCTCCTATGACAAAAGACAGGTTAACAAGAGAAAAGAATAACAGATTTATTTAATCCAAGTTTTAAGTGACAAGAGAGCCTTCAGAAATGAAGACCCAAAGACTCAGTGAAAACTGTCTGTTTTTATGCTTAGGTTCAATGAAGAATGGACAGCTATGTAGAGATGTGATTGGACAGAAAGAGTTTGATCTAATGGTAGTAGTCTGAGGTGGAAAAGACAGCAAGGCCTGTCCAGATTCTTCTTCATCCCTCTCTGTAACATTCCTTCCTCCCAAGTATAGGGCGGAAACTCTTCTGGAATGAGGGTCTTATGATCTACTAACAGACAAGGTAGGTCAGAGAATTTCTTTATGGCCAACCCCTACACAGAAATGTAGGTGAAGGTTAGAGTAATATTTCTACCTTTCAAGGGAGAAAGGGGTTCTAGTTTCTACTACCCACCCTGGGGAAGAGGAATTCTGGTTTTTATGATTAACTTCAGGGGACAAAGAAGGGCAGGGGGTCAGAGACTTTGCTTCTATGTCCTTTCAATCTACTTTAGTTCAAAATATTCAGCATGCAAAAGTGCCATACTTTGGGATATTGTTTTTTGAGCCCCACCACTATTGACAGAGAAAGGGAAGATAGCCAGAATAAGTGGTTTGGAGTAAGGGGAATCATANCACCCTGGGGAAGAGGAATTCTGGTTTTTATGATTAACTTCAGGGGACAAAGAAGGGCAGGAGGTCAGAGACTTTGCTTCTATGTCCTTTCAATCTACTTTAGTTCAAAATTTTCAGCATGCAAAAGTGCCATACTTTGGGATATTGTTTTTTGAGCCCCAGCACTATTGACAGAGAAAGGGAAGATAGCCAGAATAAGTGGTTTGGAGTAAGGGGAATCATACTTTTGAACTCCTTATCTTTCAGATGCCTATTAGATATTTGAGTAGAGGTGTTGAGTGTATAAGCAATTGGATATATGATTCTGGAATTCAGGAAGTATCTGTGCCAGAAAGATAAATTTAGGAGTTGTCAGAATATAAATAGTATTTAAAGACACAGGCCTGAATGAGATCACGAGGGGAACAAGAATAGGTAGAGAAGGACAAACCTTGTGGTGCTCCAATGGTTTGTGGTAGGCGATAAAAAAGAATCAACCAAGGAGGCTGAGGAGGGTTGATAGGTGAAGACGAAGGGATCACTGGAAGCTGAGTGAAGAAAGAATTTCAAGGAGGAGAGAAAATCTATGATGTTGAGTAATTGACATGTGGGTTTGGCCACTGGGTAGTGGGGATGTTGATAAGCACAGTTTTCCATGGTGTGGTGGCAGAGGAGTGAAAGCCTGATTGGAGAGTGTTCAAGAAAGAGAAGTAAGGAAGTACAGGCAATGAGTTAAGATAGTCCTTTTATTTAGAGGAACTTTGCTGTCATTAGAAACTGAAATAGGGAGGTATCTTCAGGGGATGGTGTGGTAAAGGGAGGGTTTTAAAAAATTATTATACTTGAGACATAATCGATTATATATATTTGTGGGGTACAGAGTTGAATATCAATACCTGTGTCCAATGTGTGATGATCAAATCA
>NW_007727868.1:15123-28834 GCF_000696425.1 Galeopterus variegatus | reverse complement strand
TTTGCTGTCATTAGAAACTGAAATAGGGAGGTATCTTCAGGGGATGGTGTGGTAAAGGGAGGGTTTTAAAAAATTATTATACTTGAGACATAATCGATTATATATATTTGTGGGGTACAGAGTTGAATATCAATACCTGTGTCCAATGTGTGATGATCAAATCAGGATAATTAGCATATTCATTATTACAAAACATAATCGGTCTTTGTGTCCATTAACCAACTTCTCACTAACCCCAACCCCCTTCCCCCTTTCCCCCCTCTAATAACCACAGTTCTGTTCTCTCCTTCTGAAAGTTCAATGTATTATTGTGATTGTATTTCTCTCTTCTTTTCTTATTTATTTATTTTTTAGTTCCCACTTATGAGTGAGGACATGCAGCATTTCTCTATTTGTGCCTGGCTTATTTCACTTAACATAATTTTCTCCAAGCTCATCCATGCTGCTGCAAATCACAGAATTTCATTCTTCTTTATGTCTGAGTAGTATTGCATTGTGTATATATAACACATTTTCATTATCCAGTTGTCAGTCAATGGACATTTACATTGGTTCCACATCTTGGCTATTGTGAATAAAGCCATGATAAACATGGGAGTGCGGGTATCCCTTCCACATGTTGATTTCCATTCCTTTGGGTGTATACCCAGCAGTGGGATTGCTGGATCATATGGTAGTTCTGTCTGTAGTTTTTTGAGAAATCTAAGGGAGGTTTGTTTTTTTAATAAGCTAGAGGATATTATGGCATTTTGGGGATAACAGGACTGATGATTGATGACCCAGGAGAAAGTGTCTTTGGTGTCCTTGAGTAGGTGAGAAAGTTTGGGACCCAGTGTACCGTGGAGGGGCTCACCCTTGATAAGAGCATGGAGAGCTCATTCTTCATAACAAAAGTATGGGCAGAGTATATAGAGACACCTGAGGGATGTTCATTGATGTAGTCTTGGGAATGTTTAGAAGTACTTTTCTGATTGCTTCTATATTATCAGTAAAACAATACGACTTTCGGAAGCCAAGAATGAGAATGATAAAGATGTTGGAAGTTTGAAGACAAAAATAAAATAAAAATAGTCAAGAAGAGGAGAATGTGATAATGAAGGAAATCTTCAAGGACTGCCATTTTGCCATCTATTATTTGACATTCCAAACTTCTCGAAATTACTCTGATGGCTCTCTCAACTCATCTGTTCTCTACTCCTAGGCAGGCCCCAGGCACATTTTTGTTTTAGTGTCATGATTTGGGTGCACTATAGTAGAATGGTTAGGGGTGGGAACACTGGTGTCAGACTCTTGGAATATCAATCTTGGTTTTACCACTTTGTTTTTCTTCTGGCCTTGGCACATTACTTAATCTTTCTGTCTCGGTGTCCTCATCTGCAAATGGAGAAAATAGCAGTCCTTACTTCTCATGGTTGCCATTAAATAAAATAATGCCCATGGAGCATCTGGTACCTGGTAAATACTCTGTAAATATTAGTCAGGGTTACTTTTTACCACTACTGTCTTCTCCATCCTCCATGAACATTTATGTTTCTTGATGGAAAGGACTATTTTACTTATCCTCTGATCTTCATGATACCTTGTATAGAGTAGGTGTCTAATAACTGTCTAATGAAATCCACGCTTAAACAATACTTAGCACATTACAATTAGCCCTCAGCCTTCTTGAAATTCTGCCTATTATAATCAGCATGTTCTCTTTGCAGGTATCAGGTTGAGTGTGTGAATGCTCCACTGTCCTAAAAATAAATTCATGGTATATTTCTCAAAAACATATCCTACACATCCAAATGTCACCTTATTTTTTGAACATGAACTAGTTAGATTGGATCCTACTGTTCTGTGATCTTTCCCTGGAGCCTGATTTTTATGAAGCTGGCATGAAGCAGGTTGGGGCCCTGGGTACACGAAGAGATTCAGACAACTGAAATTCTGCACAGCCTTGGTGAGAAAACAATCATTCCTGTTTCCTCGGTGTCATATTTTGTCACCTGCTCTTCTATGCAGTGGTCAAACAGAGGTGGAGAGAGAATTATTAGGCAGGTCATCTCTATTATTATCTTGAAAAAAAAAAAAAGAAAGTCTTCTTAATTGGGTATTTGCTAAGGAGAGCTGCTTTAAAAACACTACAGTTACTCAATGTCCGTCTGGTACAAACAACTCTGGTACTGACTGTAGAAATCATGAAAACTGTGTTTCTAGATAGCATCTCATTGCAGGGAGACCACAAGAATTGACTGTCTTTTTAAAAAGCACTGTGATGATAAAACGTGATTAAGATGAATTGGAAGAAATTACCACACAGGGGTCAAGTAAGGATGGGGGGTTGATCATGGAAATACAGGCCCAGATGAATTAATTCTAAGGGTGTCTGTGTGTAATAATTATGCATAAATATTTAAATAACAATCACCCTCCCCAAATAATGTGAAAATTATACCCCTTTTCAATTGCATGAAACTATTTACCCATTATCAGCTGAACCAAGGAACATGCAATAATATGAAACCTGAGATCTCCATGAAATGTTTCCATAAAAAGTGACAGTCAGCTTCTCCTTTATTTATATTTACTTGTCAGTTTCAAAGGAATCAAATTTCCTCATATTATATAAGTAAAATATCCCAAAAGCACTAGCTCCTGCTGTTTCAGTAGACTACCTTATATTTAGAAAATTTCTGTGGCTTCCAGATAAATATATTTCCTTTAGAAAAGCAATTCTCACAACCTAACCCAAGTGGATAGAATAGTGGCTGTTTCTAATGAAACTAAGGAATTTGTGATGTCATCTTGTGTGTGGCAATCCCTCAATTAAGAGCTGAGGACCAGAAAATGCAAAACCCTATGATTATACCATGCAACTTAAAAGAAGTGTATTAAAAGCTCATTATACATGGTCACAATTTGCAGCAAAATGCAATCTTTACAAAGGGAAAGAGACTGCTCTTTTTTGTAACTTGTCTTTGGAAGTCAGCGGTGACAAACCACACAGAACAGCCCCCCCTTTGAGCAAATGTGGAAAACCACTTGTCAGTGCCTCCCCTCTGAGCACTCCTCCCTGTGGCTTCACTTTGTGTTTAAGCCATTTTATTTCTAGTAAAAGTTAGGTTTACCAAGCTCTAAAATACATGAAATCTCCTGCTAACACTGGAAGCCGCTCCAATATAAAAATTGGTGCATCAAGTTAATAAAGCGGAGGAATGTTGCTTTATTAACAGTTGGCACCAGAATTCTTCTCAGAAAGGGAAACGTATTTACTTTGAAAAATACCCTGATAAGAGCTTAGAGAGTAGAAGTGAGCCCCGGAGGGCTAGGGTGTGGGCGGAATGTTTTTGAGACAAAGGGAGCAATTTGGCAGTAACTTGCAAGCTCCTCGGCAGCGGGGCTGGAGCCAATCAGAGCGCGCAGGGCGGCTTGCATCTTCTCAACGTGACTCTTCCTCTCCACCCTCCCGCACAAATCTTCACTGAAATGACTGAACTGGCTAAATATTTAGTGCAAGAATTTTTTTTAGTGGTTTTTTTTTTTTTATTTGGGCGGGGGTAAGGGCTGGGCTTGTGTCTAGATCAACTGAGTGGAGCAGAGTTTTAACATGCGTGGACCTGAGTGGGGGCGGAGAGCAACAGCCTCTGAAAATAAGCTTTTCGGGATTTTTTAGAATTGCTCTTGGCGCTCACAGATCTAGATGGGTTTACTGAAATCTTTGGTGGTGGCACCTTGGTTAAACCAGCTACTTTATGGACAGGATTACTGTTGTCATGGACAGGAAGCTACTCTGGATAGTCTTAAACTGCTCCATTGACAGGTACTTGGAAACAGGACCCTACAAACACAAGGCACCATAGTTGTTTTCGCAGTCTTTGAACTGGCCAGACTTCGATATAAAGTTAATCTAAGTAGCTGATTGATGGAAAATAATGATATTTTAGTAGAATAACAAAGAACTTTAAGATCCTAACCTTACATTTTGTAAACATCAAACAATCTCAGTTTTTCAAAATTTTTGAGAATGAGGGATACATTCAGAACCAAAATGATATCTAATATTCCCGCAAACGGTTCATTAGCCAATGTTGCTAAGGTGCAAATGAAGGTGGATCACCATATTGGACCCTTTGCACACTGTCATCATATCTGTTCTAGGATCGAATCTAGAGGACCACAGTGGAAGGCAATGGACAAAAAGAGAAATATATTTGACCATGGTTCACAATGTGTCTTAGGGCTTTTTGTATAGAAAAATAATATGATATAACTTAAAGAAATTATTCTACGTGCATTAGATATTTCCTCCAGCTAAAATTCTCTGACCGAAAGTTTCAGATTCCATTTCCCCCACAAGAGAAGCATTCCCAGATTGCCCCTTATAAAGTTTTCCCATGCACGTCACCCTGTGGATTTTCTTCACAGCAATTCTTAACATCTGAAGTGATCCTGTTCATTTATTTTTTACTTGTTTGTGATCTGTCTGCCAATCATTGTGATATGAGGATAAAGAAAATAGGGACTTGATGTGCCTTGTTCATTGCTGTTTCTCAAGCTGTAGGATAACACCTGGCACATAATCACAGCTCAATAAACATTTGTTGAATCACTTAATGAATTTCAGCATCTAATCTGTAGAGATTATCAAAATCCTCATAGGCCACTACAAATATAGGGTGATTAGTTTTATAAAGGAAACACATACTGAGGATTGTGTGACTGGTATTTTGATCTAATTCCTTTTTATTATCAACCTAATCTTGGATCAAGTAAATGATGATCACATTTTACCCATCAGGATACTTTGCTAGAAAAAATTCACAATTATAGCCTCTCTGCAGTCAAAGTGAATCTAGAGAGTCAATTAAATGATATAACTATAATAGAGTTCAGTTTTGATATGGAGGAATGTTTCGATGCTGGATTTTAGTTTTAGGTTAATAACATTATTAAAGTAAATTCTTGGGACATTAGAAGGATGGATTCACTATTCACTTCTTTTCTTTAAGAAAGAAATTCAGTGGTGGAAGCTACATAGTAAATACCCATTATAAGATTTAACAAGATTTAATATTACTTTTGGTTTAAAATTTATTTGAAAACATAATTATGAACAGATAATATATAAATGTATGCAAAATGAGGAAAAATAACAAAAATGTTCTTTAGCACCCTATCATGGATAATTAAAAGAAGATATTTCAGAATTAATACAAATACATTGTTTTGGGAGAGTGGAAGTTTTTTTCTACTTCATACCTTATTGCTTTGATTTTTTTTTGATGATGTTTTTTGTCTATGATATGTTTTCTTTCACATGAGCCTTGTTTTTATATATGTTAGACATAAAAATTGTTAATTTTGTTCTTTGTATATTATTTTCTCCTTCCTCATATAAGAAAAATAATAAAAGCACCACTGAATTAAACTGAGTGCATAAAAGAAAGTTTCAGAAACGTTTAGATATTTCCTTTCTGTAATTGGTGTGTACATATTTATTACCTGCAGAGTAAAGAAAGAAGTGTTTTCAAGTATATATCTATACACAAATGGTTTTGGTTTTTCTCCAAAACAGAACAGTAAGTGGATTAGTTATCTATTTCTGTATGACAAATTACTGCAGAATTTAGTGGCTGAAAACAATAATGAACATTTGTTATTAACACAATAATATAAACATAATTACAGTATTATGAATAAATAAATGGTATTTATTACTTCTGTGAAGAATTAGGGAGCAGCTTGACTGGATGGTTCTGGCTGTTGGTCACTCATGAGGTTGCAGTCAAGATGTTGACCAGGACTGCAGTCATGTGAAGGCTTGACTGGGGCTAGAAGATCTGCTTTGATTACAGTATTATGAATAAATAAATGGTATTTATTATTTCTGTGAGGAATTAGGGAGCAGCTTGACTGGATGGTTCTGGCTGTTGGTCACTCATGAGGTTGCAGTCAAGATGTTGACCAGGACTGCAGTCATGTGAAGGCTTGACTGGGGCTAGAAGATCTGCTTTGAAGATGGCTAACTCATGCAGCTGGCACATTGGTGCTGGTTGTTGATAGGAGGCCTGGGTTCCTCACCATGTGAACTTTTCCTTAGGGCTGCTTGATGTCTTTACATCATGGTGGTTGACTTCCCCCAAAGCAAGTGACCAAGTAAACAATGTGGAAATAGCAGTTTTTAAAAGAAATTATCTAACCTCAGAAGTCACACATCATCACTTCTAGCATGGTCTACTGGTCACATGAAGCAATCCTGATGCAATATGGAAAGGGACTACATTAGGGTATAAATACCAGCAGATAAGAATCACTGGGGATCATCTTGGAACCTGACTACCGCAGTGAGAAATATCAGGATTATCTTAAAATCTGCTCTGTGTATGAATTTTGAATTGATTACCAACGTTTATTAAACAGTGCTTTGCAAATTATGGGGTGGTCATGGTGGAAAAGTGGAAATAGCATTTTGCAGAAAGGCCTGATAAGTATGTGAATGACATTTTCTCCCAAATGTTGTGAACAATGTATATCATCACATTGGATAAAGCAAATAAGTAAATATTGTCAAGTCTGTTTCATAAGATTATAAACATCTACTTTTGGTAGGGAATGAGATCAGATTATTGAAAAGGAAAGTTGAAGAAAGGAGAAAGACCTGAGTAAGGAAAAAAGAGTAGGAAAAGAAGAGAAAGGAAAGGGAATAAAATGGTTGAGAGAAGACAGGTCTCGGGAGGATAACAGCAGGAAGACACAAGTGAAAGATATGCACACACAGTAACAAGCAGAAGAAGTGTAAGAAAAAGAGATGAGCTGAACAAAAGAGAGAAGAAAGAAAAGACAAAAACATGATGGGAAGTGGAGAGAAAAGCAGGGGAAAAAGAGAAAAAGAAAAAGAAAGAAAAAAGAAAAATAGATTAACTTTCTCCTTTCCTTCCTCTATCAGTTTTCTTTTTTTTTTTTTTCCTGACCGGTAAGTGGATCACAACCCTCGGCACAGTGTGGTCTGCACCACGCTCAGCCAGTGAGCGCACCGGCCATCCCTATATAGGATCCGAACCCGCAGCCTCGGCACTACTAGCGCTGCACCCTCCCAAGTGAGCCACGGGGCTGTCCCCTCTCTCAGTTTTTAAATCCTTTCCCACCTCAGAACAGGGCCAGGAACTTGTGGTGTCTTTTTTTGCATTTTCTCACTGTGTTTTTCTAGCTTCCCTGGGAACTCCCTTTAATGCCTGGTTCTCAGAACCCTGGTTTTCAGCTTGTTGCTCTGACTGGGTTGGATGAGGGTTTCTGGAGAGGAGTGTAGAGTGGCCGTTTTTTTTTTATTATCCAACTTGCTCTTCTTAAGAACACACTATCTTGTTAAATAATATACTTCTAAAAGTATTGAAGAATGTAATTTCACACAGAGGGGGAAAAAAAAAAGCAGACACAAACAAATTATTTCCTGAGAAAATTTTGGTTCTGTAAAAACTTATTACCATATTTGGATTTGGTTCCCTTTGTATTGCTGCAAATTAGTGCATCGTGGGTTTTTGATTCAGGGTTGACTTCAGTTCACGTTCCTGCTTCAAGTCATGTTTCTGTGGTTGAAACACAATTCTGATTTAAGAAAGTACTCAGGTACTAGGTTTTTAGCCAATACTTCCTTATTATTATTATTTTTTTACATGAGAACATTACATAATCTGTGCTTCAATAATGTTTAACTTACAGATTTAAGGGAAATTTAGATAAGCAATTTTCATACATTGAAATATATTATTTCATATATTTAAATGAGCAAAATGATTTTTTTATACATTTTTGGTGTTCTATTTTAAAGAAACCATCAGAAATGAATATACACAGATGTTCACTGCAGTTATAAGTATTATGGCAAGTATTCTAAACAGACTCAAAAATAAGGAAATAATTAGATAAATTACTGGTAGAGCCATACTACAGGATATTACATAACCATTTAAAACCATGCTTTCAAAAAATCCTCATGTTTAATGACATAAGAATATGCTTTCTGTATAGTTGTTTTAGTCCATTTTGTGTTGCTATGACAGAAATACCTGAGACTGGGTAATTTATAAAGGAAAGAGGTTTATTTGGCTTACAATTCTGGGACAGCTGCATCTGGCATGGGCCTCAGGCTGCTTCTCTTCATTGCAGAAAAACAGCAGGCAGCCGGTGGGTACAAGCAGATCACATGGCAAGAGGAAGCAAGAGAGAGAGAGAAGGTGCCAAGGTCTTTTTAAGCAACAAGCTCTCGTGGGAACTAATCGAGTGAGAACTCATTCATTAATCTCCCTTCCCCCCGGGGAGAGCATTAATCCATTCATGAGGGATCCGCCACATGACTCAATCAGTTTCCAACACTGCCACATTGGGGATCAAATGTCCACATGAGTTTTGGAGGGGACAACACATCCAAACTCCATCAATAGTGTTAATTGAAAAAAATCAGGTTACAAAAGGTAAGTATGGCTGATTCCAATTTAAGTGTGTGTGTGTAGATATAATATATGACATTACAAATTAATGAGAATAGGAAAACTATTCAAAACCTTGTCATGGATCAGCTGGTTATCCATACAGAGAAGAAAATCCTTGCACCATACACTAAAGTTTTAATTCCAGCGGGATTAAAAACCTCAATAAAGCAAAGCTTTTAATATTTTAGGATACTTTAGAAGAAAATAAAGGAGATATGTTTTTGGTCTTGGGGTAGGAGAAGATTTGGTAAATGAAACACTAAAAAGCATATACCATAAAAGCAAAGATTGATAAAATAAAAAGCCCATTTATTAAAAAGATACTATTATCAAAGTTGAAACAAAAATAACAGCATGGGAGAAAATATTTATATCATACATAACTAATATAAGATTTGTTTTCTAAATATGTAAAGTAGTCCTACAAATATAAAAGAAAAAGACAATTCTATAGCAAAATGGGCAAAGACACAAACAAGCCATTTACAAATGTAGCTAGTGGCTACTGTATTGGGCAGTACAGCCCTAGAGAAATCAAAGTGCATGAGAAATTTCATCATAGCACTACATCTGGAATCACCTAAATGTCTGTCTGCAGAAGAATGAACAAAAAAATGTGTAGCTACTGTTAAAATAAATAAACAAGTTACCTGCAGCAATAATTATAAATATAAAAGCATTTTTTAGTCCAAAAAAGCAACCTGCAAAATAATAATACAGTATGATGCAATTTATATTCAAGTTGAAAAATACTATAGAGTACTACACATTATTTATGAGTTCTTCATATGCATTAATAGTATAAACACATTCATAGTAATGATATACCTTAAATTCAGGATAGTAGTTATCCTTGAGTAAGGAGCAAGGGTAATAGAATCTGGGAGAGGCATGTGAGGTACTTTGTATCAATAAATTTTCATATGCCCTCCAATGACATAAATATAGCAAAATGCTGAGATTTGGGAAAGATCAATGGTGAGTACACAAGTGTTTAATTTGTACTATATTAACTGTATTTATTAAATATATGAAATAAATATAAATGTAACATAAATTAAATATACGTTATACTTTTTTGTATGTTTGCCATATTTCCTAAGAAATCATAGAATGGAATTTTCTAATCAATGAGGTTGGTTCAACATTGGGAAATATATTATTGTAATTCATCACATAGTAAATTGAATTAGTAAACGAAAGAAAAAACATTTAAGAATATGATGAGCAAGAAATGGGTATGATTTATATAAAGAAAAACCACAAAAACTAATTAAGGACGTAATATAAGACCTGAATAATAGAGAAACTATCATGTTCCAAGGTAGGGCAACTCATAGTGTAAAGTTATCAATCCTCTTCAAGATGATGTGAAAACTTAATGCAATTCCAATTGGAACTTCAATGTTTTAAGTTTTTTAAATTAATGAGGGAAAGGGGAAGCAGGACAGGTGGCTATCCATTACGAAAAGAGTAAAGTTTGTCTATCTTATGCAATTTACAACAATAAAATTCAGTACATTAAAGATTCAAATGTGAAAAATAAAATTATAAAACAATTGGAAGAACATGTGGAAGAATACATTTAAAATCCTGGAATGAGAATGGACTTTCTGAGCATGATGTTGGAACCTACAAACCATCATATAAGGAAAAGATTGACAGATTTAACTGTCATTTGTGCAAAAATGAAAAACTTCAGTATAGTGAAAGACACATTAAAATAAAATTAAAAAGGAGAGGATGAAAGAAAGTAATCATTGTAGTTAAATAATTCCTATCCATCCTGTTCAATGAGCTCCTGTAAATCACTAACATTTATAAGGCACTTTTTTATGTGTCTGAATGCTTTTGAATTTTAAGCCATTAAAATTCCACAACAACCCTACCAGGTAGGTACTGTTATCATTGTCATAGCGAGGAAACTGCAGCACAGAGAGGTTAAGCAACTTTTCCAAACTCATGTATTACCAAGTGGCAGAGACGGGATTTGAATTTGGATTGGCTGTCTCCAGCATTTGTTCTCATAACTACTTTTCTGTTTACAAAGCAGTTTTTAAAAATAGAGTAACCCAGTTGAAAAATAGGCAAAAGGAGAAAACTAGAAAATTTATAAAAGAAGAAATACAGTGGCCTATAAATGTGTGAAAAGATGCTAAACTTCACTAGTCAAAAGAAATACAAATTAAAATAACATGAAATGTCACCTTTGCCCTCAGATTGGTTAAAAAAAAATTGAAAAGATTCTAATAAATACATAAAATTTAAAATAAAAATCACAAAATTATAAGAAAAAGCAAGGATTTGTGGATACTGACACTTCTATACTTTGTTGGTAGGAAATAAATTGCTACAGCATTTTAGAAGGGCAATTTGGCAGTATTAATCAAAATTACAAATTCATATACCTTTAAATTAACAATCTACTTTTCAGAATTTGGCTAACTATACCCCAGCAATATACACACAGATATGATGCAACAATATGATAAAATGTGACTTAAACATTAGAAATAATGGGGTACATCTATATATTCTGATATGGGAAAATGTCCCAAGCAGAGCAGTGGGTATAGTGTGATTACATTTGGGTTAAAAATACAGACATCTGTTGTCAAGAGAAAGCCCTTCTGTGTACTCTCCAGTGCCTGTTGCTTTTCTTGGGGTTTTTGTTTTGTAGAATGTCCCTGTCCAGGAGTCTTACCTCCAGCCTTTGTCCCTCCACACGAGGGATTATTATTGAGATTCTCTGGGGTCTCCTGTACTTATGTCCCCTTTGAACATAAGGGTCGTTTCTTCAACTCAGATTAGTTTGCTTCATGTCTAGAAGGATGTCTGATGTTGCTAGTATGCTTATCACCTCGCCCTAGTTTCTGCTGCTGGTATAGGTTTGCTGATCTATATGTATTTTTGTCTCCTTGGTCATTTCAATGAGCTTATGCAGCTGGGAATGCATGTTCAAGTCACCATATTATCAGTAATAATTTTAATACATTATTAAAAATAATTTTCTTTCCATCATCTCTAGTTTGGGATATTTTGGGAGTTCTAATGCCAACTAACTAAACATCTGGAATAGTGTATATTTGGGAATTTTGCCAGAACCAATTAAAAAAGCAAAGTTTTGGTAGAACTGATAAAGTACGGTAAAAATTAATGAAAACTTGTTTAAGGAACATAGTTTATTTTGTATAGTTAGAATGGACTCTGGAATAGTGTATATTTGGGAATTTTGCCAGAACCAATTAAAAAAGCAAAGTTTTGGTAGAACTGATAAAGTACGGTAAAAATTAATGAAAACTTGTTTAAGGAACATAGTTTATTTTGTATAGTTAGAATGGACTTTATCTGTACACTTGAGACCATGCAATGATTTTAACTGAATACCTGTGATACATACCGTTAGCCCTCTGTATCTGTGGGTTTCATATCAATGGACAAACAACTGAGATTCAAAAACATTTGGGAAAAAAGTTGCATCTGTACCGAACAGATTTTTTCTGTTCATTATTCCCTAAACAATACAGTGTAACAGCTATTTAAATAGCATTTGCATTGTATTAGGTATTACAAAGAATCTAGAGATGATTTAAAGTATACTGGAGGATGTGTATAGGTGGTAGGCAAACGCTATGCCATTTTATATCAGGGACTTGAGCATCGATGGATTTTGGTATCTAAGGGAGATCCTAGAACCAATCCCTCATGGGTACCGAGGAACGACTGTATGTATGAGTATATCTCAAATGTGCATATGCACATACAGGAGGCATCTGTGATGAATTCTTGACTTGGAGTCAGTGGACTTGATTTCAAATCTTGGCTCTAATACTTAATATGTCTATAACTTTGGATAAGTTGCTTAAATGCATTCATACTCAATGTTTTGATACTCCTTACTGAGGATCAAATAAGATAATGTGTGTGAAATTACCTGGTGTGTGGTAGGCACTCAACATGTTTTTCTTTCTTATTATTTTCCTTAAGAAGTGATGGCTCTTTATAGAGAAGGCTGTAAGGTCTGGGTGGGAACATGGTTGAACACGGAAAATGTTTTGGTTCATCTCTTAAAAGGTGAAGCATGTCTTTTTCTATACCCTTTCCATGGAAGCATCTGTTAAGCTTCGTACCTCTAAACATCACCTGGGTTTCTGGAAATGGATCTGGGTGGAAATAAGCCAACTCACAGCCAATCACAAGGATTTGCCTTTTACTGCACAGAGTAAATATTTACAAAAATAACTTTTTTTTCTCCCAGGGAACTTAGTGTACTGTAGAAAATTTGGAAAATCCAGAAAGTGAAGAGAATCTGTAATCACACTATTCAGAAGTAATCCTTTTGCTGTATTTTCTTCCAAACTTTTCTGTGCAACATATACCTAAATTGGAATCAGCTATACATATCTTTGGTAACCTGATTTTTTTCACTTAACACTATATAGAAAGCATATTTGTATGTCATTAAACATTAATTTTTTTTCCTTTTTGTCTTTTTTCGTGTCCGGCAACGGATTGCAACCCTCAGTGTCACGTATGTCATTAAACATTAATTTTTTTTTCCTTTTTGTCTTTTTTCGTGTCCGGCAACGGATTGCAACCCTCAGTGTCACGCCCGTACCGGACTGGGACCGGTAACGGGATTGCAACCCTCGGTGTCGCTCCCACACCTCGCTCAGCCAGTGAGCGGGAACCGGTCTGTATGTGGGATCCGAACCCTCGGCGGGAGCGCCACTGTGCTCCAAGTGGTGCACTGTAGCAGTGTGCCACCGGGCCGGCCTAAACAGTAATTTTTTGAAAAATGATTTTGAATGGTTATGTAATATCCTGTAATATGGTTCTACCAATAATTTATCTAATTATTTCCTTATTTTTGAGTCTGTTTAGAATATTTGCCATAATACATATCACTGCAGTGACCATCTATGTATATAAATTTCTGATGATTTCTTTAAAACAGATTTCTAGATATGGAATTATTGCATCAAAAAGCATAAAGACCTTTAAGCCTCTTAATTCATATTGAAAAATTATCCTACAGAAAGGTTGTACCAATTTTATACTCCTGTTAGCAGTGTATAAGAGTCGGCATTTTTTAGCACCCCTGAAGCAAAACATTTCTGTGAAGACTTCCTTCACAAGTGATTGCCACGTCATTTGTGCTGATTAATATCACGACACCTTTGTTAATGATCACTCATTAACAATCATTGTCATTGTACATTAGGATTTTCACTTCCTGT
>NW_007727868.1:0-14061 GCF_000696425.1 Galeopterus variegatus | reverse complement strand
GAAAGAAAGGAAATTTTGTGCTATTTTCCCTTTAAAACATTTTCTTTGTTCTTATTCCCCTAATCAAGGTTGGCACCAATGATCCAAGACAGAAATCTGGAAATCAGCCTCCCCGTTCCTATTGATCACTAAAGTTCCTATAATTCAATCCCCTAAGCATCTCTCAAATCAATCTTCTCTCCATCTCTTCTCCATCTTCTTGCCTGTATTGTTGAAATAGTTTCCTAATGGTCTTTCTAGGCTCATTTGTTTCCTCCTACCCCCAGTCCATCTGTTGCACTGTTGCCAGGCCCATCTTCCAAAAATACAGTGAGGGATTTTGTTATGATCCTATTTAAAATACTCCAACTGCCTTTAGGATAAAATCCAAATTCCTCTTCAGGATATATAAGGCACTTCTTGATTTGGTTCTTGGACATTTTCAACTTTATTTTTCCTCATTGTTTTTCCATTCATCCATTTATTCCATTCCATTCCATCCATCCATCCATCCATCCATCCATCCATCCATCCATCCATCCATCCATCTTTCCCTCCTTCCTTCCTTCTATTCACAAATGCCTACAACATGCTGGCAACTGTGTAGGCTAGGTGCTAAGGAAATAGTACAAAGAAGTCTAGATATGGTGTCTGTGCAACAACAACTTAAAAGTCTGGTGAGAGAAATAGACATAAATACATGTTACGATTACCAAAATATGTACAGGGTGCAGTGAATACACAAAGGAATAAATGTCAGATCTCTGAGGTGGGGGTTGGGCAGAGAGATGGAGTCAGGAAAGTTTCATAAAGGATAAACATGACCCTTGAACTAAATCTTGAAAGGTAAATAGGTTTTTTCTTCCTTTTTTTTTTGGCAGAGAAGAGGAAGAAAGGTGTTTTAGGTAGGGGCGTTAACATGAGCAAAGGCACGGACGTGTGACACAGCTAGTAATGTCTGTGAAGCTGTGTGTCATTTGGTATACCTAGAGCACAAAGTGCAAGACTGTGTGTGTACGTGTGTGTATGTGTGTGGGTGCGTTTATGGTGGGGCGGTGCAGGTAAACGTGGTAGTGTAGAGAAGGAAGCAGGGGCCAGATGGTGGAGATCCAGGTTCTATCCTAAAGACAATGGAAAATAATTGACAGGTTTTAGACAGGGAAATAACATAATTAGATTTAGGACTTAAAAAGATTGGGTTGGTTATAAAGTGGGGGATGGACTGGAGGGGTGTAAGACACTGGAGGCAGTGAGGCCACTTTGAGGTTGTTTAGAGGAGAGATGACGAAGGCATCAGGGCTTTAACTAGGGAAAGAGTGTGAGGTGTTTTAGAAATGCTAAGGACGTATTTTCTACAGCAGTGCTTCTCAAAGTATGGTGCGTGGACTGCTGCCAGTCTGTGAACTGTTTGTTACCAGTCTGTTATGAGATAATTAAAAAAATTGAGGGTAAGAATTTAGAAACTTGTAGCAAGTTAAAGGAGTAATTTTGTATCTGTTAAATATAATTATGAAAAAAATTAGACTTCTATTTCAGAGTCTTTGCTTTTTTATTCATTTTTCTAGTCATTCATTTTTTTTTTTTCCTTCCTTTTTTCGTGTCCGACAATGGATCACAACCCTCAGTGTCGTGCCCGTACCGGGCCGGGACCAGCAACGGGATCGCAACCCTTGGTGTTGCTCCCGCACCTCGCTCAGCCAGTGAGCGGGAACCGGTCTGTATGTGGGATCTGAACCCTCGGCGGGAGCGCCGCCGCGCTCCCAAGCGGCGCACTATAGCAGTGCGCCACCGGGCCGGCCCTCTAGTCATTCATTTTTATTGTATTTGATAAAAAGTATTGGACAACATGGATAGGAAATACAAGATGGACCTCACTGCAGTTGATGGAGAAGCACTCATTTACAGTGAATATGGGAGTATATGGAAGTGAGCGTCTAACATGACTCTTGGGTTTCTGAAAACTGGGTATGGTAGTTTCAAAAAGTTATAGAAGCAGCCTTTTTATTTTTGAAAGATGATAAATTCTCCTATTGTTTTGGGTTACAGTCATATTAAAAAGCTGCATTTGGGGAACATGTCATAATCTTTTATACTTCTAGGTTTTTGTATGCATTGGATATTTCTGTACTAGAAACATTTCTTAGCCCCTTCTTCACTTGGCTAATAATATAAAGACAAACGTTGTGAAAACATTTATGTATCAGCATTGTGCTAAATGCTTTGCATTAATCATTTCACTTAATCCTCACAATAACCCTGTGAAGGAGGGGTCTCATTCTGTAGATGAGAAACTGAGGTTTAGAGAGGTTAAGTAACTTGTGAGGTTAACTGGTGGAGCTGGGATCTGAACCCAAGAAAAATGACTCAAGAACCCATGTGCTTAGTTACTGCAACAGAGTGCTTCGTCAAGACTCAGCTCAACTGAAGCCTTTCCTGTTGTCCTCACTTATGGGCGCATCCCCTGCATTCCCACAAAACACATGCTTGCATATCCATCATGGTGTTTGCCATACCCTATTTGAAGCATTTGTTCATTTGCTGCTTCCCTTTCTTTCTTGGACTGTGAGCTCCTTGAGGTCAGGAAGGACTCCATACACCTCTGATTCCTCAATCCAGCACACAGTGTCCAGTCTTCCATAGGAGCTTGGTCAATGTTTGTCGAATAAATAAATGAAGGCATGAAAAAACATGGCATACTATTGATGGGAAATTAGATGGGGTCAGAAAATAGACTGTATGGACTGAACCTGCAGAAGTAGATTGGGGTCAGATTGTGAAGATCGTTGTGTGCTAGTTTAGGAATTTGCAAGTATCAGTCACAAGATCCTTTAAAAATACTTCCACACCTGTGGATATTATAGTTTTCAATGCTATAGCTCTGTAATGAGGATGACTAACCAATGGTGTGCTGGTACATGCTTAACAAACACCCCATCCCCCTCCAAAGCCCTGATTTGCGGAGTTTTTTGATTTCCATGGTGTGCATGTTCTTGTCATGGCCAATTTTCTAACTTACCATCATGAGGTTATTGAATGTGGAAGAAGAAAGAGATGCACAGTATCATGCCATTATAAAATATTTCTACCCCAAAGTTGCAGTAGACATAAATGACCTCCAGAGCACAGATAACAGTAAAATTGTAGTGAAATAATTAAGAAATGATGAGTTTTGAATGTTTATTACCTTTGCTTTTAATGTAAAGCTCTAATAGTACGTTTATGTAATTAAATTTTTTAGGAGCTCCAGTGGTGCAATCAGTCTGAGCAGTACTTATATAATTAAATTTTTAATTATGGCCATGTTTAGCAGCTGTCTTGCAAAATTTTAAAAATTTTAGCCATTGGCTCTCATGAGCCAGCACACCACTGTCACTAATCCCTTTACTTACAGGTTCATTCAAGCCTAGCTCCTGGGACCAGTCTTATTTCTAAGCAGGTAACTATACAAAGCTCTGGATCAGTGGCTTCTCAAGATAGCATTAACTCTTTTATTACCTGATCTATTCCTTGCAATTCAGTTCCTCTCATTTCTCTCTTGTTTTGTAATAACCAACATTTCCTACAGATAGCACCATCCTTGCAGAGATTGCTTTTTTATCCTGAATACTACTTTCCTTCTGAGTGGGAATAATAGTTTCCTTCTGACTTTTTTTTTTTTTTTTTGAGTCAGAGTTGGTCAAGCTCTACAAGTTCTGCACCACACAGGGGGCACCATTTATATATGGTCAGTTTACTTGCTGCATTGCTTTGTATTGCTTACCTGCCCCACTACTGCTTGAACATGTGCCCTGGTGTTTGGACTTGCCTTGACTGTAGTGCATGGCTCTTCTATCCTGCTTAGTTTTAGATCTACCTTTGTGCTCAAGATTCTGTGTTGCTTATCATGGGCTAAGGTCAGGTGTAACTTACATCTGGCCTTAGTCCGTGATACGATTGCAGGACTGCCTGGCTTCCTGGCTTTGGCCTAGCCATCCACAACTCAAGTCTAAATGCTGATTAATAGTAACACAAGAAAATGAGCTGATGTAAGGAGATATTACTATTTTAGTGTTATCAATATCTGTCAGTAGTTGTAAAGTCCATGGTTGCCTCACTTCTAAATAATTCCTGGAGATTTAAGACTGCTGAGACTCTTAAAGAATGCCTAGAATAAAATAATGGAGGAAAAGAATTAAACAAATGGTGGTTCTTTCCTAGCTGTAAGTTCAAAGAGGGTTCAGAGGAGATTGAGTGAACACATGAGTCTTTTATAGATCAAGTTTCTGCTTGCTGTAGCCCCACAAGGAAGGACCTATGGGCTAAACCTACACTAAACGCTATACATTTTTAAAATAAAAGACACGATACTTAGCGTAGTCTGTTATTTACTATTTGAACTTAACAAAATCAAGGCTCTTCCTTAAGAAAGGAGGGTTGGTATTTCTCTTAAAGTTCAATAGATATTAACGCTGGTATCCTAATATTGATACAAAATTTTATTTTATGTCAAAGAAACTAATAGATTTCAACCCTGAATATCCTCGAATGATCTAGGAATCAACTAGAGAAAAACCACAGGGAAAAAAGTATTTTTAAAAATTCTGTTGGTTCCCTCAATGGGAATGAAGCGCTTTGGTTGCTAGTTCAGGGCTCATGCTCTTGGTTGGAGGTGAAGAATTGTCCCTGTGCCTCCGGCTTCATCGATACTCAGCCTCTGCTGTGAGGTGGCTGGGGCAAGTGGCAGTCTAGGAGAAGCTTTCTGTGCTTATCACTAAACGGAATGAATCTTTTTGAGCTCAAAGATTATCTGATTTTTCTACGCTCCAGGAGAGCAGTTGTATTCAATGACATAGTAAAAATCTGCCCTGGAACAAGAAGATTTTCCAAAGAACATTCTGATTCTCAGGTGCTTTCCGTAAAAAGAGAATTACTTTCAGTCTTTTCCAGGACATGGTAGGGTTAAAACAGATATGCCAAGAAATAAGTAAACAACTGAGTGAAGTTAGAGGGCTCTCTGTTTCCCAAGGGAGACAATACCAAGCAGCACTGACTTCATGGACGATGTGACCCGTACAGCTGCATGGAGTTCTGCACTTAGAGGGGCTGTACACTTGGTTTAATGCTTTGATGCTATAAAATTCTTAATTTTTGAACAAGGAGGGGGGTCCTGCATTTTAATTTTCCACCGAGCCCCGCAAATGATGTAGTAGGTCCTGGTGGCAAGAGAGTTGGAAAAAGGCTTCTAAAGAGGATTTTCTCCAGGACAACACTGAAAACATGTCTTGAAGAGAGTTATAATTTTTATTTAGCTAGGCAAGAGTAAAGTGAGAACACAGCCATGACGAGTGGTGGTTTATGAATGTCCAAGTGTATAATGATAGGTAACATTTGTATAGCACTTACAAATGTTTACAAATGTAACAAATGTAACATTTGTATGGCACTTACATGTGCCAGCCTCTGCATGTGCTAACTCATTTAATCATCATTATATCCCCATTTTACAGGTGAGAATATGAGGCGCAGAAAGGACAAGAAAATCACCAGAAGTCACATAGGTAAGTAAGTGGCAGGGCCTAGATTCAAACTAGTTCTAGCCCAACTAGATTCAGTATGGCTTCACAATGTTTTCTTATGTAATGTTTCTCCCTTCTGCTAAATAGAGCAATGACACTAGTTGGCTAAAAGATGTTTTGCAGTATCTCTGATTATTCTAGTTATTACTTTTGAATTTAGAGAAAGCTAATGAGCTAGGCCCTTTTAAAGCCCTAAGTCAATGTGCCCTTGGCAGCTAATAGTGAATTGCACCACAGAATAAACACATTCTTTCCTTTGGAACATCACTGACTATTTATAATGGGGAAAAGTACTGACTATTTATAATGGGGAAAAGTGCTAAATATATCACACTTTAGTGTCTCATAACCACATTAAATTTTGACTCAAAAGATTTTTTTTTTTGTCTCTTTTCCGTGTCCGGCAACGGATCGCAACCCTCAGTGTTGCCCCCGTACCGGACCGGGGACCGGCAACAGGATCGCAAGCCTCGGTGTTGCTCCCGCGCCTCGCTCAGCCAGTGAGCGGGAGCCGGTCTGTATGTGGGATCCGAACCCTCGGACGGGAGCGCCGCCGCACTTCCCCAGCGGCGCACTATCCAGTGCGCCACCGGGCCGGCCCTGACTCAAAAGATTTTTAACTATACTACTAAGCTTACATGCTAGAGGCAACATGTTCATCCTTGGAAATTTATAGTATACTTTATTCTTTTCAGGGAATTGCAGATTTGGCTCATACTTGCTGGATACGTTACATGATCCTGTAAGGCCATTTTTAATTAAAGGGACTTCCCTTGACTTTGTTTTTTAAAATCTTTGTACATACCAGAGCATATTGATTGAAAAGATGGGCTCTAGCATCCCATGGCTGATTTTCTGTCCCTTATATTTGCATCTGTAATAAAGATAATAAAAGCTGACACCTCACAAGACCAGGAAGTACCTAATACTTCCTAGAACATAGTTAACCTCAGAATGTATGAATAATTTTTTGATTTATGAAAACTGGTATAGAATAGTGCAGTAGGTAGATCTGGGGGAGATAACTTCCCCGAACCTTAGTTTCTTTGACAGAAAATAAAGTTAATGACACTTATCTCACAGGGAATTATACGGATGAAGTAAGATGATGTATAAGAAGTACTTAGCACGGGTCCTGGCATGTAATAAGTTCTTACTAAATGGTAACTGCTATTATTCTATTTGACCTTTCTCTCTCTAATGTAGGTCTAGGTAATTTCACAGTCAGTATAAAGCCATTTTATTTGTAATAATATTTTTTATCTTTTTCTTCTTTGTAGGTCATACTCTACTGGGAGAATGAGATAAATATTGATTTTAACTGTATGGTGATACTTTTCTGTGTTAATTATGCATTTTAAAAATAAACTTTGGAAAGACAAGTTGGTCTTTTTCCAATGGTTCTTGTATAAGGGCTATTAAAAATAAAGCACAGAAGAAATGACATTTGTTTATTATTAATACCTTGTAGCAGTGATTACATAAGCCCAGTCTGGCCATCGATCAGCCTCAGAGCCCTGGCTTCTGCTGGAGCAGACAACAGCAGAGAGAAGGCAAAGAGCACGACTTCTCCTGGGTCCTCTGGATCTTGCTCCCCCGCTGAGGCCCTCCTTCCCTGCACCTGCACCTCTCCTCCTCCACTGCCCCCTTTCCCTTTACACACCAGTATGCTCAGGTCTTTGACCAAGAAAGGAAACAAAGTACGTTTGCCTCAAACTTGTGGCTCCTTTGAAGAGCTGTTTCACCTTTCTCTTTTCTTTGACTGCTAAACTTCTGCTCAAAGTGGTCTCCACTTCCATAGCATCTCCCATTCTACCCTCTTCTTTCATCCCTATGACTTTCAAGAAACTGTTATCTTGATAGCATTAGGAACCTCCTAATTATCAAGGCATTTGACTTCTTAGTCTTCATTCTTCTTGACAGTTTGAAACATGGGATGCTGTTGAAATCTTGACAATCTCTTAGCTTCTGGAACATTGTTTGTACTTTATTTAACATTTGTGCGTTGGTTTGCACAAAATGGCAATGATGCCAATTTCACAGAATATTGTGAAGATAAAACAAGGTGATATCGTTAACATATTTAGCAATCGGCAAGATTCACCTGGTGATTTCATTTACCCTAAGACCGTAAGTCTCCTATGACACCAATGACTCCTATATCTGTATTTTTGTTTTGACTGTCATCTAGATATTTATTTTTCCTTTTGAACAGATTTTTACCTGTAATAATAAAATCATGAATGGTTAGAGCTGGAAGAGTTTTTAGAGAGAGCACTTTCAATTTACAGTGAAGGAAATAAATGGTGGTGGCGAGAGTTAATCGATTTGGGCCAAGCCTACTCAGTCAGTAAGGATGGCTTCAGCTTCAAATGATAGAAATCCCACTGCAAATGGCTTAAATGTATGATCTTCCATAACAAGAAGTACAAGAGTATAGCATGCTAGGGTTGGTTAATGCAGCAGTTCAATGACAACATCAAGGGCCCAGGTTCTTTACAAATTTACAGATTTTCATGGAGCAGATATGTATATATTTTAACCTGAGAAGAATCTCTGGAATGGTCTCTTTTAGGTAGATGTAAGGCCAAAAGTTACCATTGTTCAGGGGAAAGTATGTAACAGAACTTTTTTTTTACATTGACATTATATTGACAAATATTTTTTTTCTGGGAGATTGCAAAAACAAAAACAAACAAACAAACAAACAAACAACAACAACAACAACAAAAAACAAAGGGAAATGAAATGAGTATATTTGGATAAGATCTAAGAAGCCTTCTAGGAAGAAGTGGGTAAAACACTGACACTTTCCTCTTTGCAGATTAACATTATTAGTAAAATATCAGATGAATTAAGATGGACCAAAAAAACAAAGGGAAATGAAATGAGTATATTTGGATAAGATCTAAGAAGCCTTCTAGGAAGAAGTGGGTAAAACATTGACACTTTCCTCTTTGCAGATTAACATTATTAGTAAAATATCAGATGAATTAAGATGGACCCAATTAAGATCATTTGACAAAAGATATCACGTGCTTTTGAGGAGAAACCATAAGAAAAAAAAATCTGGAGTGGTGACCCAGACCATACCCCTACAGGGACTAGAATTGGGGAGGGCTGGTTCCTGGATGGGTTTTGATATGGCAAGTGAACTAGAATGGAAAAATCTTTAGATAATGCTGGCTGAGCTCAGTGGGATGGCTTTGGAAAAACACTGTGTGTATATATATGTGTAAGCATGTGTATGTTAGAGATCAAAGTCATGAAAGGGCTCATTTAAGTGTCTAATTCAAAAGTTTCTTGGGGTTTCCAAGGTGGAAAGGAAGAAGTAAAACTCTTTATTCGTAGAGGACATGATCATTTATATAGAAAACACTCTGCAATCTACAAAAAAAGTTCCTAGAACTAAGTCAGTTTAACAAGGTTGTAGGATACAAGATCAAGTACAAAAATTAAATCCGTTTCAATATAAGAGCAATAAATAATCAGACATTGAAATAACAACCATTTATAATCACATCAAAAATATGAAATATTTGGATATTATTCTGAAAAAAGATGTAAAAGACGTGTACATGGCAAATTACAAAACATTGCTAAGAGAAATTAAAGGCCAAAATAGAGAGATATGCTGTATTTACAGACTGGAAGACTCAATAGCAATTCTCCCTAAATTAACATATAGAGTCAATGCAATCCCAATCAAAATGGTAGTAGGTTTTGTTTTTTGTAGAATTGACAAGCTGATTCTAAAATTTACACAGAAATGCAAAGGACCTAGAATAGCCCAAACAATTTGAAATAAAAGAACAAAATTAGAGGACTTTACCTAACTTCAATGCTTATTATAACACTATAGTAATTAAGACAGTGTGGTATTGGCATCAGGGTAGACAAATAGATCAATGGAATTGAATAAAGAGTTCAGATATAGACCCACACATATATGGTTAATTGATTTTTAACAAAGGTATGAAGGCCATTTAGTACGGAAAGGATAATTCTTTTAACAAACGGTGTTGGGACAATTTAATGTTCATATGCAAAAAAAAACCCCCCAAAAAACAACCCACCAAAAAAAAAAAATCTTCAAATCATACCTTGTACTGTATACATAATGAATCATAGACCTATTTGTAAAACTATAAAACCTGAAGAACACATAGAAAATCTTTGTGACCTTGAATTAGGCAAAGATTTCTTAGACACAACATAAGGAAGCATGATCCTTAAAAAAGCTGATAAATTATACTTCATCAAAATTAAGAACTTCTGTTCTTTGAAAGACACTGTTAAGAAAGTGAAAAGACAAGCCAACACTGGGAGAAAATATCTGCAAGTCATATATCTGATAAAGGACTTGTATCCAGAGTGCATAAAAAACTCTAAAATCTTAATAATAATAATAATTTTAAAATGGGTAAAAGATTTTAACACTTCAAATTTGACACTTAATGAAAGAAGCTATAATAATGGCAAATAACATGAAAAGACATTCAACATTATCAGTCATTTGGAAATTAAAGCCACAATAAGATATCACTAGCTATCTAATAGAATGTCTAAAACAAAACAAAACAAAACAAAACAAAACAAAACAAAACAGTGACTATATCAAGTGTTTGCAAGGATGTGGAACAACTGGAATTCTCATGCATTACTGGTGGGAATGTAAAATGGTAAACCACTTTTGCAAATAGTTTTTCACTTATTCAAAAAGCATATTAACCTACTATATGACCCTAGCCACTGGTGAGGTATTTACTCAAGAGAAATGAAGGCATGTGTTCATGCACAGACTTGTATGTGAATATTCACGGCAGCTATATTTGTAATAGCCAAAAACATAAACAATGAAAATGTTCATCAAAGAGTTGAGTCAAAAACAAATTGTGTACATCTGTACAATGGAATACTACTTATTAGTAAAAAGGAACAAACTATTGATACATGCAACATGGATGAATTTCAAAAAATTATACCCAGTGAAAGAAATCAGACTAAAAAGAGTTCATATTGTATAATTCCATTTACATGAAATTCTAGAAAACACAAACTGGTTTATAGTGACAGAAAGCTCATCAGCGGTTTCCTGGGGATTAGATGGGAGGAGAGATTATAAAGGGGCTTGAGGAAATTTTGGGGAGGAATAGATATGCTCATTATCTTGATAGTGGTGATGGTTTCATGGGTGTATGCATATGCCAAACTTCTCAAATTTTGTGCTTTAACATGTATAGTTAATTGTATATCAATTACACTTCAATAAAGCTGTTTAAAATGAGTTATTGTGAATAGGTAAAAGTAAATAAAGTGTGAAATATTGGTTATGCCTAGTGAATCTGCATCATGTATAGTTAATTGTATATCAATTACACTTCAATAAAGCTGTTTAAAATGAGATATTGTGAATAGGTAAAAGTAAATAAAGTGTGAAATATTGGTTATGCCTAGTGAATCTGCATTTCTCCAACTGATAACCTCCATAATCCTGGGTCTGGCAGTTGCTTTCCATGACCTGGGCTTGGGCTAACTTTCCAACTGTATCTCCTACTGACATCTTGAATGCCAGTTAAAGGGGAGTATTTCCAGAATAGATGTCACCTTTTCTCATGCATTTCATAAGCTTGAAATGACCTGTCCACCATCTTCTGATTCCCCCATGCAGAGATGATCCTGCTGTCCTTTGAACTCCAATAATGCTTTGTACCCTCTTTGGCACTCAGCATGTACGAGTACTTCTTAACATCACAGCTTGCAAACACATTTCTTACCTCTGCTACAAGACTGAAAGATTCTTGAAGGTAGTGACCCATGTAATTATTGTTTATCCTAGTACCCCGATGGCATCTTAGAGAATGTCTTATAAGTAGTAACTGCATATATACAACCATAAATATGATTAACTGAAGATATTTTAGATACTGTCCTAAGGATTGAAAACATTTCATTGTGCTTAAAAAATAAGAAACTCTTCCTTATTGGGCATATGCAATCTTCATTCACATAAGATTGGGGAAGTAATTCCCTTATATTTAAGTTGCTTGATGACTTAAACTGTCACAAGTATCTTTTGTTTATGATCTCTAGAGGCATTTCTTATTACCTGCGTATCAGTAGTTATTCCTTGTAGTAAATTTGTAATTGTTTAATGATCACGCTTATAATGTGTATACTTACATTTTGAGCAAAAATGACATAAGAATGCAATGCTTATATTTTAGAAAAAAAACCAAAAGTCTGTTTCCGAAACATTTCTTTGTATTTTTTGACCCCATGGCAAAATAATGAAAACCAAGTCCTCAGTAACAGGTTGAGATAAAAACCTAAGAATAATTTTGTTGCAGAGTTAAGGTGAACAAGAAACTGGGCTAAGAGGAGAGCTTTATTTCAGTTTCAAATATCTGACAAAATTCGGAAATTGGATAAAAGGAGTTTAGGAAATTGTGCTGGATGAAAATGTACTGATGTTTTGTATTTGTTCCGATGTAAAAGCATCTATTTTCTTTATACAGAGATGGATATGTAATGGTCTCAAATCTAATGGAAGTGCTCATTTCCAGGGGCATTGTAGTTTTCAAATGGGTTTGTTTGAAGATTCTGGGTCTAATTTCATGTTATTAAACTCTGAAATTACAGAAGCCTTTCCGAAGTAGTACTTGAGCCTCACAGTGGCCTCCTGGTGCACCATGAGCTTGTTGTGTATAAAGTTTGAAGGGCTTGTTTGCAATACAATCCTCTTTTCTGTAACAACCGGCCTCATCTTGGTTCTTGCCTTTCCCATGGGCTGGGTTTCTTCCTCGGCTCAGTGTAGGAGCTCAGCCTGGATGGTGAAGTGACAGCCCCTGAAAGTTTCTAAAGCAGATAATAGGCTGAGGTGAAGAGTTCAGGGTTTGCAGGTAGACCTGCATTTGATTCCTAATTCTACCATTAACTCTGTGGCCCCGATCCAGTTATCTAGCCTCCCAACCCTCAATTCCTTCATCTGCAAAAAGGGTCCCACGAATGTTAAGAGCTTAGCATGGTGCATGGCACAGAAAGCCCACACCAAAACATATGCTATTAGTATTTTTAACAGAAATTACCTTAGTTTACTTCAAGAAAATAGTCTCGTGCTTTTTACGCATGACTGACAAATTGAGAATTACTTAGTCATGTGGTCATCGTAAAATATCTTTATTGCGCTAATTTTTTTAAAAAAATTGATAGTGTGGATGAGGATGTTTTTCTTAGAAACAGTTCTGGAGGATTTGGTGGTGTGACAAATTGAGAATTACTTAGTCATGTGGTCATCGTAAAATATCTTTATTGCGCTAATTTTTTTAAAAAATTGATAGTGTGGATGAGGATGTTTTTCTTAGAAACAGTTCTGGAGGATTTGGTGGTTGTGTATCTAGTGTAAAAAAGGCCAGGCCAACTTTGCCACAAAGACATATATATCAGTGCCTCCAAACTGATACACAGATGTTGTTCTGGAGCCCCAGATATTGTCCACCCAATTTACTGTGGGCAGGAAGAAGACCTATTTTTAAAGAGAGGGAAGAAGACCATAACTGGTTCAAAATAGGATTCTCCTCCCGTCTCTCTCTGCCACTTTCACTGTGTTTCTGACTATCCATATTTTTCCTGAAGTCCTCTTGTCATCTCTGTTCATTTTCCCCTCCTCCTTTTCTACTCTAGAAATGGTACATATTATGAAGAGCAAATACTTAACACTAGCCTCAGAAAGTCAGTGGTAGGGGGTAATGCATTTTTAATCCTGAACACCTGGCCTCTTTTTATTTGGCTGCCAGAATGAGGTTTCTTGATTATTCAGAAAAGTCCGCTTATGCTGGTGCTCTCACAAATGACTAAAAAGGTTAATAAATTTCAGATCTGCTCAGTAATCCAGGGAGATATAACTCTGCAAACACAGAATTTTCCTTTTAGGTTCAATCTGACATTATGAAAAGCTACCCCTCTCTTCCCACACTCAAAGTATTTACCCAAGCTTTAAACACTCAGCAAGAGTATGGCAAGGGAACTAACATTAATCGTGGGAACACTTTGCAGAATCTCATGCACATTATCTCATTTAATTTTCACGACGATCCCATGAGGAAAGCATCACAGTTCCCATATTTCATAAGCGAGGACATGAAGAGGCTTCAATATGCCCCATCAGGGAGAGGCTCACTCCAGTGCAGTTCTCCTAAGCACAGGGGACCCCTTGCAAGATTTAGCCTTTTCTCAGCTGACCTTCCTCATCCCTGCAGTGACATTGCAAAGCAATACTTTGATACAGGTGCCTTTTTTCCCACCATGCAATCCCAGTCATGGCAATATGTAGCTCCTATTTGCAACCATCATCTGTGGCCAGCCAATTTGTGGGACCGTGGCCAAGTGCAGAATCCATCTTACTAGGAGCGGAGACTGTGGAACTGATATCCCTTCCCTCAGGAGTATAAAAACAACATCTGCCTCCCCAAATCTCTTTCCTCTGCTCTGATTGTATAGAGGCGGGCATGCAGGTCCCTTTATATTC
>NW_007727867.1:613753-621699 GCF_000696425.1 Galeopterus variegatus | reverse complement strand
TTCTCTCCACACCCCCAGACCTCTGTAAACCCCCTCCTCTCTCAAGACCCCATCCTGATTCCCATTGCTGCTTCCAGTTCACAGTGAACTACTTCCTCATGAAGGAGCTAACTGATAATTCAAGCACTGGCTGGTGAAGGGTTACAGTGTATCTATAAAAGGGAAGAGTGCACCTGGGGCATGATGGTGTGACACACTTCCCATTGCTGCTTCCAGTTCACAGTGAACTACTTCCTCATGAAGGAGCTAACTGATAATTAAAGCACTGGCTGGTGAAGGGTTACAGTGTATCTATAAAAGGGAAGAGTGCACCTGGGACATGATGGTGTGACACATACAGTGAACTACTTCCTCATGAAGGAGCTAACTGATAATTAAAGCACTGGCTGGTGAAGGGTTACAGTGTATCTATAAAAGGGAAGAGTGCACCTGGGACATGATGGTGTGACACATGCATGGGACCTTCACTTTTCTACCTGTTCACAAATTCTCATTAAAATACTCAAGAGAATAAACAAATATGGAAAAATCTGCTGCAGCAGCAGTGCTAGAAACCAAGAATGGGTATTGCCTCGTTGCTAGAAACTGGAGGAATTTTTGCCAAATCTTAATGTAAGAACTGGATTGAAGTAAGCCATTAAGAACTGAGGCTTATTTGTCTGGGATGTAGCAGAAAAGGGCTCTGAAAAGCAAGGGCTGTTCCTCCCTGGGAGGTGGGGGAAAGGGAGTAGAGAAGGGCCTTTTGGGAAGACCACCCCTTGGGCCTTGTGGCTAACATTACTGATTAGTAACCTCTTTGCCAACCTCTTTCTTCCTTGCTTCCTCCACTGTGTGGACTGAAAAAGCTAACCTCTTGCTTTACCAGCCTCCCGTATAGCTAAGGTTACCCACACAACACCATTCTGAACACTGAGAAACCTCCAAGAAAGCTTTTGCTTTCCTGAAAAAAGTGATAAGCATAGCTGGCATCACCCCTTTTACCTTTTTCCTTCCTTGAATGTATGTGATGTTTGGAGCTGTGGCAGCCATAATGTGACCAGGAGGGAAGACTAAGAGAATATATTTACTATACTAGGAAAATATAGCTCTTCCCATGCAAGACTGTAAATTCAGGGGGAAAGGACCTATGAAGAGAGTTTTTAGTTCACAAGAAGAGGACCCCAGTTGAAGATTTGAAGAAGTTGCCTTCCTCTGAAGTAGAATAGAACTTTTTAGAAGAATTCTGATTTGTCTTATCCATAGGATTCAAGGGTATTGCCTGTCTTCAACTAAAGCAAACCACCATGAAAAGGACATAATCTTAGGTAATGAAATATTGAATAAGGATGAAAAATATTGTGTTAAATTGAAAACCCAAATAGAAGCATTGAATAGGCAATTGGACACTGCAAAATATTTAATTAGTGAATTAATTTAAGGAAACAGAAAACAGATAAAAATGAGATACTTGATAAGAAAATATGGAAAATAGATCTAGTGATACAATTTAGAGCTAATAGGAGACTCTGAAAGAGAACAAAGTAATTTGGGGCAGAAGTAATCATCGGGAAACTATTAGAGGAAAGCCTTCCTGATCCCAAACAAGACTTTCATCTGAAAATTGAAAATTGAGTGAATCATGATGTGGCCCTGCCTACATCTCCTCTCTCCACCCTGGCCCTCCACCACTGTCCCCCTTGCATCCTGAGCCTCAGTCACACGACTTCTGCTTCCTCTGGTGTTTAAATCCTCAGCACCTAGGACACTAGTGATATCTGGGTACACTCCCATCTACACACAGACACAATAATGCAGGATGAAGTACAGCTTGAAATCTGACTTCCACGTTGGAACTAAGCAGCAAGCACTTGATTTGTTGAAATGGGAGTGGAAACGGAATGATTGTGGGGTACAGGAACTGGGTGGCTGGGCAGCGCTGGCATTTCTCTTTCCTATGTCTGTCTCACTCCCCTTTTCCCCCTAGCTTTCTTGATCTTCCTTTCTCTTCCTTGACCTTTTCCCTTCTATTTTCTCTCTCATGTTTTTTTCTCTTGAACTGACCATAATATGAAACTAAAAAATATAGCTTATTGTATTTTAAGTTTAGGAAGTAAATTCTTTTTTTAAATTTATTTTTCAAAATCTAAAAGTGACTGAGGTTTGTCAGTTTCTGTGTGCCTCTGAATTGATTTTCCCCTCTGGCTCAGAGGTCATTGGTAGAAGAACGATTCTCCCTGGTGGACTTGCACTGTGTATTCCCAGGAGAGTAGGACAGCTGAGTAAATTTGGAAAAGCGTGTGAGAGGAGCTATGGTGGCAGGGGGCAGGGGGGGTGTTGTTGCAGCCAGAGGGGTTCCTTCGTGCCATTGAGCTTCCAGACTGGACTGTGATGGGAGCAGTTCATGAAAGCAAAAGCACAGATACCCCCAAGGGCAGCTAGGCGGTGCTAGAAAGCTGGGTGAAATGGATGACATTACTAAAGAGACAAGTGGACCAAGAAACATTCTCCACAGCACTCAGGAAATGCCTAAGTGTTTATGCCAAGCACTGAGGTCATCACTAGTAATCAGCCAACCTCTGCTTTTGTGACCTGAATGTGACCCATCCCCCCATCCCCTTGCTCCCTCTGAGAGGCAACAGATCCTGAGGTAGGAAATTGTTTTCTCCTCTAACCCTCAAAGTGTTTCATTTGTTCCTCCGTGAATATGCTTTGGACTTTCTACTCTGCCTTATTGGTATATCTGTATATGTCCCAGCGCCCCCACTAGGCCAGAGAGCTTTTTAAAGGAAAGCTTCCTTCATTGGTTCAGGTATCCAACTATCCATTTATTAACTGCTGGGGACATTCAGTGAAACACATGGCCCCTCTTCTAGACCTAGAGGGGAGCAGACCTGAAAGGAATTAGATTGCATGCCTTCGAGGAAGGTATGTTACACGAGGCCAAGGGAGGCATGCCCTGGCATGTCTGGGAACTCGGTGGCACCTTCCCAGAGAATGGGGTGTTTGAGATCAGCCTTGAAGGAATAGTAAGAGTTGGCTGAGCAGATGTATTACAGTAACCAGAGGCAGAGAGGTATGAGAGAGAGTAGGGTATGTTTGGAGCACTGCAGTCTTTACTATTTTTGAAGCACAAATGGAAATAAAGGGAGAGTGGCAAGAGGTAAGAGAAGCATGTGTGGTGAGCTTCTGAAAGCCCTAGTGGACCCTTTTAAAGACTTGACATTGAATCCCACTGTATTAGATTCCTATTGCTGTAACAAATTACCATAAACTTAGTGGCTTAAAACAATGCAAATGTATTATCTTACAGTTCTGGAGGTCAGAAATCTGAAATGTGTCTTATCTGGCTAAAATCAAGGTATCAGTAAGTCTGTATTCCTCCTGGAGACTCCAGGGGAGAATTTATTTCCTTGTCTTTTCTAGCTTCTAAAGGCCACTGCATTCATTTTCTCATCATCCCTTCCTCCCCCTTCTGAGCCAGCAGTACGGCATATTCAAATCTCACTCTCTCATTTTCTCTCTCTCTGACCTGTTTCCATTATCACATCTCCTCCTCTGATTCTGACCTTCCTGATTCCCTCTTATAAAGAACCTTCTGGTTACGTTGGACTCACCGGGGTAATCCAGAATAATACCCCCATCTCAAAATCCTTAATTTAATAACATTTGCAACTTTCCTTTTGCCATGTAGGGTAAGATTCACAGGTTCCAGGGATTAGGAGGTGAATGAACATCTTTGAGGGGCCATTATTCAGCCTATCACATCCACAGAGCCTAGAGACTAAGAAAACAAGAATGTGCCTGTCCTTCTGGAGGAAGGGCACAGGAGAGGGCCTGTCATTACGACCTGAGGAGCATTTATAGCTGTATTCAAGAAACACTGGGGGTCCAGCTTGAAGGACCAGGATCTTCACAAGGAATTAAGGTGGTGGCCGGGGCAGAGGGATGTTAGTCAAGGGACACCTTGGCTCCATCTGGCCAGCTTAGAGAGAGACAGACCAAAAGCCCTGAAAGTGCCCTTATGCCAGTGTTAAGCTGTTCCTCTGGCAGCCCTGCAGAGGGGCTCAGAGTGGGGGTGGAGAATAACCCTAGGAGGTCTGCTCCATCCAGCCAGGTCTAGACAGTGACCTTGTGGTGTCGGCTGCAGCAGCTCCTGAAGCAGCACTATGTAGGGAATACATCTTGGGGGGACGGCGAGGGCATCCAAAGGGGAGGGTCTGGCCTGACTCAGCATGGGTCACACAGACTCCTGACACTGTGAAGGACTCATGCTGAGTCAACAGAGGACCCAGGAGGACTTGGAAAAGAATGTGGTATTGAAGTTGGTGCAGGATTTAGAATCCCAAGATTTATGAAATTTGGGTTACACGCTATAGTCAGAGCTGAATAAATGTTTGATGAGTGAGCAAAGAAATCCCAGGTTCCCTTTGACGCATCCCATAGACACCTCAGCATGATTTCTAGAACTAAGGTGCCAGAGTCCTCTGCTGTGTCACTAGAACACTTAGTTATGGAGATTCCTTAGGGAAAAAGAGAAGCCTCCACCAAAGTGGCCTCCCCTGACATTCACATCCCTGGCACTGACCAGGTAGAGACAGTGTCCCAGTGGCTCAGGAGCAGCCCCCTGTTTGTGAATGGTCTATGTTCAGCTTCACCCCTGTTAAACTGAACCAGCCCAGGATGCCACAGACTGTTTCTCAAGACGACTTTCTCCTGAAGAACTTTCCCCAGGACATCCTCTCTTCATCAGCTGTGTGAGAACATCGCGCTCACACAGCTCATCATGTGAGGACGTGAGCTGTGTGAGGACATGGTGTGGTGGGGCATCATGCCCTGGTTACAGCTGTGGCTCTACTGCTGCCTAGCTGCACAAGCCTAGACAGTCCCACGCTGCCTTGGATTGAGTGTCCCCCCAGAACTGAACACTAACAGTTTAAGAGGGTGGGAAATCCTATTATGGGAATTGAAAGGCGGGGCCTTGAAGAGGTGATTAAATTGCAGGACCATGGAGTAGTGAATGGATTAAAAATGGTGGTCAGGGCGTGGTTCTGAGGGCTTTAACAGGAGAGTGAGTGAGGCGCTCTCTCTGCTCCACCATTTTCGCAATGTGATGCTCTGCCATCACCATTGCCACCCCCAAGGCTCTCACCAGAGAGATGTGTTTCCTGGACTTTGGACTTCCCAGCCCCAGAAACTGTAATCAATACATTTCCTTTTTTTAATAAATCACCCAGTTCCAAGTATTTTGTTATAAGCAACAGAAACAGACTAATACACATGCCCTCTGAGTCTTTCCTCACTTGTCAAGGGAAAAAGATGATCAGATCTCAGACTCAGCATCATTTTCATTAATATTTGAGGTTTTCTATCTGTCTGAGCCTTGGTGATTGATCTGGGTTAGAAGTTCACCAACAAAGAACTGGGCTTTCAGTAGCGGTAAGCACACCATCATTGAACAAGAGAAAAATAGAACAGCTGCACACAACTAGAAACGGTTGCGTTTGAAACATACAGTGTGTTGATTGCTCAACCCGGTGATAGCTCCTAGACTCTGGCTTTAGAACATGGCTTTAGAAGTACAGTTTGACCCCGATTTTCTTTGATCAGTTTGGCAGTGGGTAGGTAGATGGGCTAAGGTTGTTGATATTTTATCTGCCTGTCGTCTTCTTCCACTGGCGCTTTTAAAACTACATAACCTTAACATTCTCTACGCCTTCAGTCGTTATTGTCTATGAGCCCTCCAGGGTAAAAGGCATTTTGAGGAGAGAATAGCTTGTGCACATGTATATCTGTGGCAGTGTCATTGCTCGGTGTTTATGAGAAAGAGTGAGAGAATGCGTTTCTGGGTGTGTAATTAAATAAATAACATGTGTTCTTTTATCTAACAGCTGAAGCAATGGAAGGCATTTGAAGAGGAAAACCAAACAATCAGACACATGGCCAAATATTTCAGCACTCCCAGCAAAAGCTTCCATACCCAGTATGGTGAGGAACAGAACTGCCACCCGAGAGGAGAGAAAAGCTCCATGGAGAGGCTCCTCACAGAAGTAAGCTATACCCCTGCCTGGCTGATTCCCTGTAAAGAAGAACACCAACCTTGCATTGGTGAACCCCAGATGCTCTCATTGCTAACATTCTCTTTCCCTCCCATTCTCCCACTTCCCTAACAGCAAGCAAAACCTCAGCATTTGCCCAGTGACCCTCATCCACTTCCTTCACTCAGTGAACACATGTGTATTGAGTCACTCCCGTGCGCCAGGCGTTAAGTGCAGGTGAACAGAACACATGTAGTTCCTACCCTCATGGAGCTCACAGTCTAGTGAAGGAAGCGGATACTGGCCAAGTAAACATATAAGTATAAACCGTGGTAAGAATTATTAAGGAAAAAATCAGGGTGCTGAGACAGAATATTGGATGGTGAGGACAAGGGAACCTAATTTAGAGGAGTCAGAAAAGACTTTGAGCTGAAAGTTAAGTACACATTGGCCAGGCAAAGAGTACAGGGAAAAGCATCCCAAGCAGAGGGAACAGCTTCGTAAAGGCCCTGAGTTGGAGTGGACATTAGCTTCTGTGTGATACATTCTTTCTTTACATAAAGTAGTCCCTCATGTCTGAGATCTTAAGGGGCCCTTTCTGACTTTTCCAGCAAAGAGTACAGGGAAAAGCATCCCAAGCAGAGGGAACAGCTTCGTAAAGGCCCTGAGTTGGGGTGGACATTAGCTTCTGTGTGATACATTCTTTCTTTACATAAAGTAGTCCCTCATGTCTGAGATCTTAAGGGGCCCTTTCTGACTTTTCCAGGTACTAACTAGAGATCTCAATCAGCCTAGAAAGTCCAGACATGTCTATACATGGGGAAGAGGGCTGAACAAGCGCCTCTGAATGTCATTGTAGCACCAACAGGGAACCAGGCAGCCTCCAGCCCTTCTTTCTTCTGTAATTCAGCCAGAGCTGGCCCCTGTCCCAGACTAGGGCAGGGTGATGCAGGCTTGAAGGAAGCACATGGCAAAGCTTGAGGCTGCACTACGTTGGGAAGAAGGCACAGGGCCTGGGGAATTACTCAGTATTTTGACACTAACTAAATTACATTCCATGTTTCTTCAGTACACAACATACCTGAGTAGGTTCCAGCCCTTCTTTCTTCTGTAATTCAGCCAGAGCTGGCCCCTGTCCCAGACTAGGGCAGGGAGATGCAGGCTTGAAGGAAGCACATGGCAAAGCTTGAGCCTGCACTACGTTGGGAAGAAGGCACAGGGCCCTGGGGAATTACTCAGTATTTTGACACTAACTAAATTACATTCCATGTTTCTTCAGTACACAACATACCTGAGTAGGCGCTATCTAGGAAACTGTGCATTTTTGTAATGGGACTGCCACTGGGGTGTTTATAGTCCCTGGTGAGAGGATGGTGTGGTGGAGACCTAAGAAACTCAACCAGTGAAGGGATTAAGCCTGCCCGGGTCCCGCTGCTCATGCCCTTCTATCTCCCATGCTGTAGCCTCAGCTCTGGACCCTTTTTGTACATTAGAGTAATACCTCTCCATTTCTTTTTTTTTTTTCTTGTCCTTTTTTTGAGACTGGCCACACTGTGCTCAGCCAGTGAGCGCTGTGAGTGCACCAGTCATCCCTATATAGGATCCGAACCCGTGGCGGGAGCGCTGCTGCGCTTCCAGCGCCGCACTCTCCCAAGTGCACCACGGGCTCGGCCCTCCATTTCTTTACTATTTTTGAAACATTCAGGACATTATTTCAAAGCCAGACTTCTTTCCACCTGGCAGGGGAGTAGCATTGCCTTTGATACTCTGGGAAGTCTTCAAAGAAGCATTTCTTCAGCTAAACGGAAGGCTAGTAACTTGGCTAGAACAGCCAGGATAGTTTTCTTTTTTTTTTTTTGTCTTTTTGTCTTTTTTTCGTGCCCAGCAACGGATCGCAACCCTCAGTGTCGCGCCCATACCGGACCGGGACCG
>NW_007727867.1:604603-612753 GCF_000696425.1 Galeopterus variegatus | reverse complement strand
GCCCCCGCTCCTCGCTCAGCCAGTGAGCGGCCGGTCCGTATGTGGGATCCGAACCCTCGGCGGGAGCGCCGCCGCACTTCCCAAGTGGCGCACTGTAGCAGTGCGCCACCGGGCCGGCCCAAGTTTTCATTTACAATCAGCTAATGTTGGAACAGCCAAGTGGACTGACTCTTCAGCCTTATGGTAATGTGTGACATGCTTTTTGTACTTCTGCAATGCTTCCCTGTTTCCCTGCAGTGACTGCATCTGCTCTGTCCGAAAGGATGCCGTGAATCTGCAGAGGAAGGGCCTAAACGGGTACAGATGCATAGGCAGTAAAAAGCTGGCTCCCCAGCACCTGCTATGCCTGGAACATCTTTCCCACAACAGGTCTGAGAACCAGCAGCCAGTCCTAGGACCTGGTGGCAGACCTAGAAAGGTCCAAGTATCTGTGTCCCCAGCTCCAACACTGCCTGTTAGATAAACACAAGTATCTGTTCTGCCTCCGAATGTGCACAAGCCCTGACTCCAGCTTCACGGCATGCAGTTCCCTCCTGCACAGCCACTTCTGCCATCCTCTTGCCTTTGTCTTACTTTCCCATGATCTGGGCAGTCCATCTTCCCATTCTTGCCCCTCTTGCACCTAGCCAGAGGTGCCCCAGAAGCTGTTTGGAACAGCGGGAGTCAGACTGCCCTGTGTGTGTGAGGGCCAGCAAACACCACCTTCCCACAGGTCAGAGGCCTCCCTTCTACACTCTGCAGCCCAGCAAACCCGCCTATTATGTTTCTTCTTTGAGCCATAGAAACGAGGTTGAGTCCATTTCTCCTTCCAGCCTGCACCCTATGAAACATACCTCTGGGCATTTTGCTTCCCCCACTGTGCCAAATGTAATGATTAATAAGCTCATTTCAGTGCAGCTGCCACCGTAGGTCAGATTTGGGTCTCTCAGTGGCTGTGCTTCACACACGCCTCTCATTAGTATGCAGCCATGGTGAAAACAGAGTCCCACTTCCTTTTCTGGAAGAAGGGAAATTTACTGTTTAGGTTGTCGTTTCTAAATCTGTCACTAGCCAGCTTCAGATGTTTGGTTAGCTGGGAGAAGACTATTTTCCCCAACTCAATGTTTATACTATTTTCTATGCTCGAAGGACTGTGTGCTGTACAAAAAGGCAGCACTTTTACAAACTGGTGGAGTAGTTGTCATCAACTAATGGCTTCTTCCTAACTTGCGAGGCAGTAGAGGCCTCCTGAAGGCAGCATGAGAATGTGCAGGGTGGGCTTTGGGAGGAGGGGCTGGGAGAGGCAGAAGAGAGCCAAGGTCCCTCCTATGCAGCCATCATAGTCACCCCTGTGAGATCCTCAGAGAGCTACCTGGCACAGCCCAGATGTCATGAAGAGCCTGAATGTCTCCCTGTTACTCATCCGCTCTGTTCCTGATGAGTCCTTGAGTTATCTGCACTCACTCAGCAACACCCAGACCTCACTGCTTTGTGGGGTGGGAGGAGGAAGACAGACAGGCCGGTGCTCAGCTGAAAGTCCCTTCTGCCTTAGTCACCAGTCCGTCACTGGTCCTGGACTCTCTCCTGCTGGTAAAAGAAGTAGACTAAACCAGGTAGAAACTGGGAGCTATCAGGAAAACCTCTGTCTTGCTTATACATGGGGAGCAGTGGCTCTGACTGGGCAGTTGCTGCCAGAAGATTTATGGGGCTATTTTACTTAAGTTACTGCTCCCTTAAAGGATCATTTCTGGACAACTCTCCCATGTAAACTTGAGGAGAAATCACAAGTTCAGTCCTGTGGCAACTTGTACTAATGGTTTCAAAAATGGAACATGCTTTTTTGTTTCTAGGGCATAATAAATGGCTGTCCAAATGCTCATCCTCTACTTCTAAAGAGGATGGCAACAAAAAAGGCAGCACACAGGTATTCAGACCAGCACACCCTAGAACGTGATGCTTATGTTACTGCCCAAACCCTCAACCCCTTCTCATATCTGCACCAAGACCATCATTTCCCTAAGAAGATCTCATCTCTGCTCCCCCGCCTTTGAGCATCAGAAATTTCTGAAGGTGGATGTAAAGTCTGAGCTAGACAATCAGCCGCTGCACCACAGAAAAGTGTCCAGGGTTCAGTCCTGCCCTGTACACCCACTGCCGATACTGCTACTCCTACTCCACGTCCCACTATCTTGCAGTTAGGGCAGGCACACCTCTCACCTGCCAGCCCTCCTGGGAACAGCCTGTTTATCCACCAACATCCATGCAGCAGATAGACAGCTCAGCAGCAAAACTGCCCCAGCCTCATTCATCCCCTGGGCTCCGTTCTGGAGCTACTGAATTTTTTTTTTTAAGTTTCTCCAATAATTCAGCAATAAATCATGATTAGCCTTCATTGAACACCATATGTCATTTATTGTGCTAAGCACTTTACATGCATTAAAACTCATTTTTCCTGGCGAAGATACCTCCTCAGAGTCTGAGGTCACCAGCCAATACACTGGAGGAACTGGGACTTAAACCAAAGTCTTCTGATGCCACACTTTCTCCATCATGGGAGACAGTTTAAAACCCTCAGCGACATCTTTTATTGATGGGTTTGTTTTTATTTTACAGAAAAATGCTGTGATTGAAAGCCTGCAGGAACAAGTAAACAACGCCAAAGAGAAGCTAGTGAGACTGATGTCAGCTGAGTGCACCTATGACCCCCCAGAGAGGGCTGTCCCACCTGCCTCTTCCCAGAGCAAGGACATCCAGGCTGCAGCCTCTGCCCGTGGTCTAGCAGCTCAGGGGCCCCCAGAATGCCTCTCTGGCTCTCAGAATGATACCAGCATGGCCGCCCAGGACTCCCAGCACACCTCAGTGCCCTCCTCACAGATGCAAAACTTTGAAGGGCCTGTGAAGGACACTGGCACCTCCCCAGGGCAGAAAGAAAAGATATTTGACTTGAAGGACTTTTCTGATCATTTGGACTCAGGTTGTAGCCCAAAGCCACGGGCTGAGAAAAGCCAGTGTCTAAAAAAAGGAGACCAGGAATCCATGGCCCCCAACTGGAGTCTAATACCAGGTAGAGGGGGCTCTGATCCTCAGAGACAGAGGCAGCCAGAGAACTCAGAGGAGCCCCCAGAGCGGCTACCAAGGGTCAATTCAGTGATCAGGGAGAAGCTTCAGGAAGTCTTACAAGATCTGGGCCTGGGCCCTGAGGCTCCCCTCTCCTCTGCCCCATCTTGTCCCCAGCAGTCCTGGAAGAGCAGTGCTGCCCACAGCCCCCAGAAGGAGCTGGGCTTCAGCCCATACATGGTGAGGCGAAGGCGGGCAGCTCCACGGGCTCGCTCACACTTTCTTGGCTCTGTACCCTCTTCTGTGGGGCATCGGGCAAACAGGACTGTTTCTAGGGCACACAGTGGGCTGAATGTGCAGAATGGGGACAGCCCCAGCCTGGACTCCCAAATTGCTGATTCCAGGATACCAAGACCCTCCTCCCAGAAGCCGTCACTACTCCCAGATCCTCAAGGCAGGCTGGGCGTCCTGGAGGGCAGCAAACAAGGCCAGACAGAGCTGCAGGGGGTTGGAGGGGGCCACACAGCCCTTTCTCACCAGCCTTCTGCTTCTGGCCAGGCACAAAGTTCCCCAGCCCCATGCCTACCAGCCTCACTAGACCTCTCTGAGCAGCAGCAGCTGTGGCCCCCAGTGTCCCCAGGCTACCCCTCTCTGTCTTCTCCTCCGTGCAACTACCTTGACACTGAATCCAGCAGCTCAGATGAGTTCTTCTGCCACTGCCACCGGCCCTACTGTGAAATCTGCTTCCAGAGCTCCTCTGATTCCAGTGACAGTGGGACATCAGACACTGACCCCGAGCCTGCTGCAGGGCTGGCTTCCTGGGGAAAGCTGTGGGCCCGCTCCAAGCCTATAGTGAACTTCAAAGATGACTTGAAACCCACGCTGGTGTGAAAAGGAGCAGAGCTGGCCTAGACGCAGAGGTCAGTCAGGACAAGCCACAGCAGAGCCTGCAGGAGGGGAGCAGACCAGCACCCTGCATTTAGCCAGCCCTTACCATGCCTCAGCTCCACTCACTGTGTTACTCAGAGCACTTCTTGATCCATGGAAAGAGGAATGTTGCCTGTCTTGTTACTACCTCACAACATTACTGTAAAAGACTCTAGATGTATGACTATGAAAGATACTCACTCCTTGGATAGAAGGTGCTAAATGAGCACACGGGGTTTCTGTCTGGGTCAGCCTGCATTCTACAAAACTCTTTACATATACCAGATGGATGGCTGGATGGACAGACAGATGGAGAGATGGTTGGGAAATTTCTGCAGAACCTGAGTTGTGGATTGTCACCCATCAAACTGGCCTTTTGCAGAGCCACCTTGCATCACTCTCTTGTTCTTGTCTTTCCACCATTATGGCACCTCACAGTCATCCCTGAGATAGTCAGGTCTCCCTATGCCCACAGGCTACCCACATCTCTCCTGGCTGGGATGGAACCTGAGACCCAGACTATCTCCTGGTCCTGTGGCCTATCCCCTTGACTCTCCTGGTGGTGCTGTTTTGTACTGGGGGAAGCACAGGCTCAATCTCTGCTGGGAGAGGGGAAGTCCCATTTGTCAAGAGGTGCTTTTAGTGCCATTGGGGTTATATGACCAGCAACAGACACATAAACCTGAAAACAAAATGGGGATATAGAAAGGAAGAAATGGAGGACAAGAATTCAGGAAAGAAAACAAGTTTTGAACATTGAACTTGAATCTGGCTCAGTATTTGGCAATATCAAATTTCAGTAATTCTTTATAATAACCCTGTGAAGTAGACACTCTCATTTTTAGACGTGAGGAATATGAGGCTTAGAAAACTAAAATAACTTCCCCAACATCACACTGCTGGAGAGTGGCTGATGGAGGACTTGCTGCAAGTTGGTGGATTTTCCTGGGGACACATCTCTTCACTTTTTCTTTTGGGAGTGGCAGGCGGGGCTTGGCAGGCCAGACAGTAAAGCAGGAGTAGCGTAAGAAAGCTGCGACGTGCTCACCCTGCAGTCCAGGACAGCAACACTGGGTTCCTGGTCTAGGGAAGCAGCCTCCACTTCCCCACTGCCCCGAGGGCTCACCTGCACCTCCCAAGGGAACGGGGGAGTTGGTGAAGGATGAGTGCCAGGGACTTGTCCGCAGCCAAAGCCACAGAGAGGGCACAGCTGCGTCCACCTTGCTTGCTGCTAAGCTGGTTGTCATTTACAGGCCATCCCCTGCCCCCACTCCCATGGGTACTTCTGTGGGTGTGCATGTGTTTGCATGAAGGAGTTTGGGCCTCATCAGACATGCACAGAGGGGGACATTTGGCTCTGAAACATCTCACAGATTTATCACAGACTGTAGGGGGCTGCTGACACCTTATAACTCTCCAGACACTGGACAAGGAGGCCTCCTGATAGCACAGCTACTTCTATCATTTGCTTTTAAATATGAATTTCATAATTTATTCTGTGTGTGGGTTTTCAGTTTCTGCTTGTGCTGTGTGTACACTATCCAAGTGGTACCTTAATAAAAGAGAGATAACTCCCGAGGCAAGTCTCTTCAGAAATTTAAGTCTTGGGCTGGGGAAGAGGGGCCCAGAGGAGATCTAACCACCCAAAGGAGGGGGAACACAGATTCCACTGGAGTTGCTGCTGGGTGACCCTGGGCTCTAAGTGTATCGTCTACCAAACTTCCATTTGTAACAGATTTTTCTGTGGTATCCCTGTGCAGCTTCCAGAAACAGTCCTCCTAGTAGAAGAAACACTGGAGCCCCTGGACTCTTCCCACCCGCTGGGGTTCCTGTGGCTGGACTTTCCCTCCTTCAGCCCCCTCTTCCCAGTATGCCACCACTAGCAGCCTGCTGTCCGTTAACATGCGACCTGCAGGCTCTAAACTAGCCGTCCTTCTAGGCTTCTCATGATATCTGCTTCTAAAACCTCGGCCCTGCACCCCAGCCTTTCCGCATCTCCATCTTTCTTCTGTCTAGATTTTCTTTCCCTACTTTGTGTGCACCTTGTGATTTAGTCATCCTTCAAGGCTCAGGTGGGGCACACATTCTCTCTTCAGCCTTTCCCAAACATCCCGAATATGTGTCAAATCGACTGATCTCCTAGTTAAATAAGGAAGGTTGTCTTGAGGGCCATGTTTGGACTCAGCCGTATAGAGGCTTCTCTTATCCATTTTACTTAGAGCGACTTTAGAACCCTTGCTAGACCTGGTTGAAAAGGTGGAGAACCTATCCCAAATTCTCCTTATTTATCACTTGGTTCAAAACTGTGCCAAACACATGACTGCTCGTCCAAAAATATTTTCTCCAAGTCTATAGTTTACTCGGTGCACCACCCCTCCCCCACTCCTCGCCAGCTCCTTTCCTAAATCTTTTCCCCAAAACCAGCTAACCCAGTGATGAATTCTTAAAGGGATGAGTGTGCCACGACTCTTGTCATGCTCTTGGTTGTTATGCTCTTGCAGAAAGGGCAGTAAATTGTGCAAAGGCATCTGGAGAAGTAAACATTGCCTCTGCTACTGTCATTCAGGCTACACAAGTCTCTTTTGGTCCTAAGGTGTGACATGGAGCCAGGCTTGATTCTGGTCCCAGCATATGTGCTCTGCTGATTGATAATCTTGGGGTTGGCAGTGTCCATCCTGATCCCAATGTCTGTCCCTGTCTCTTGGTCTGTCCCAAACCCTCTCTTTCCTTAAAGGATCCACTTGGCCTTCCTGGATTTCATAGAGGAGAAAAGAGCATCCGATGCAGGAAGCATGTTTTTAAAGAACCATACATATCACTTTGAAAGTGGCAAAGAGAAAAATCATTGCAAGTTCTATAAAATCTCTTCTGTCTGATTTATTGTGTTTAGATGTGCCTCCTCTACAGATTGAAGTCCCTAAAAGCATCGAATATGTCTTCTTTATCTTTGTATTTCTTCTTTATCTTTGTATGTCTTCTAGAGTAGCCATTAGAGAGCTTTGCACAAAAAGTATAAGCCCAGCAAATGCTTGGTGGGTGCATTTCTGGATGGGTAAATGGGTGGAACAGAGGAAGGCAAAGACCCTGTCCTCAGCCTACAGCAGTGCAGCAGAAAGGGAGACACAGTCATCAGGTCTCACAGGAAACATTACTAACAGACCTAGAAGTAATGGAATTCTGAAAATGACAGTACTTTAAGTCTCTTAGGGGGTGGTGGGACAGGGTGCTGGAGTTCACGGAATAAAAGCAAGAAAAGTTCTTTTGTTAAAGGTCTTCTCTTAAAGATGCTTTCTTCACAGGCTTGTTAATGAGTAACAAGCAATATTAGCAGGAAGATAGTCCGTTCATCTTTGTCACAATCACCTTCCTGGGTCCCCTTTCTCAGAACCCCACACAAAGCAGTTTCTGCATTCCCCCTGGCTGCGGCACTTTCCCCAGTAACACCAGCTGGGCTCTGTTAAGGGAGAGTTCAGTGCTGCGAGTGCTTACAAGGCTGAAAGCAGGAAAGAGCTTAGCTCCTTGTCCTTGGACGGATGGTGCTGTCCCTCACCTGGGCTCTGTTAAGGGAGAGTTCAGTGCTGCGAGTGCTTACGAGGCTGAAAGCAGGAAAGAGCTTAGCTCCTTGTCCTTGGACGGATGGTGCTGTCCCTCACCTCTGCTATACCCACTCTGATCTCTTCCTCCCTGAAATATTCCTGATCATCAACCAAACCACATTTTTAACAGGAAAACTTGTTTGGCTCACTACTGATGTCACAAAGCATCAGGATATGCAGTGTCACAAGGCAAAATAATCTTCCGTGAGCTTGGTAAGATCTGGGTCAGTTTCCCAAGACACATAGGCTCAGAGAATAAGTGCTTGGGGGAGAGGCCCTGGGAAGGTCTGTAGGTGACTCAAGAAAAGCAAAAGGAGAGGAAAAAAGAAAGGAAGGAGCACAAGAAGTCCAAAGAATGGAGAGGCAAGAGGGAGACGTGGGGAAGGAGGAAGCCAGGTGGAGAGCAGGAGGCACTCTGNATATGCCCCCTCACAGCTGTTCCGTTGTTGTCTTGGGCTGTTATACAAATCCTTTGTATGATGTTTCACATGTTGGTTCATGTCTTGCTTCTCCAAACAGCTTATCAGAAATGGGGGAGATGGGCCGGCCCGGTGGCGCACTGCTACAGTGCGCCGCTTGGGAAGTGTGGCA
>NW_007727867.1:601052-603739 GCF_000696425.1 Galeopterus variegatus | reverse complement strand
GTCAGTTTCCCAAGACACATAGGCTCAGAGAATAAGTGCTTGGGGGAGAGGCCCTGGGAAGGTCTGTAGGTGACTCAAGAAAAGCAAAAGGAGAGGAAAAAAGAAAGGAAGGAGCACAAGAAGTCCAAAGAATGGAGAGGCAAGAGGGAGACGTGGGGAAGGAGGAAGCCAGGTGGAGAGCAGGAGGCACTCTGCAGTAGATGGTTTGTGGCAACTGCCTCTCATGTAAACAAATGTGCTGGCTCTGGTTCTGTGTTGAGAGGAGAGGCTCGCTTCCATGGAGAAAGGCAGAGAAACACTTGCAGAGTCTTTTCTTCGGTATATATGTGATTGTTGGTTCATTTCTCCACTTTCCCCCCTAGACTGTGAGTTCCTTGAGCCTAGAACTTGTTATCTTGGCATCCCCTACAACTAGCAATGTGCTTGGCACATGGTTGACACCCAGCAAATGTTTGTCAAAAGAAATAAATCAAAGAAGGAAAAGTGGCCTAGCCAGAACTGTCTTAAGGGGGCCCAATGAGGCAGCTCTCTAGAGTTCACCCGGGAAGCAAGGACTTAGGTGTCTCATCAGTTTACACAATGGATGATGGTGTTGCTGATTTACCTAAGTTTAAATCCCCTTGAAAATATCTGAACCCTTTGTCAAGAGAAGGCATTTTAGAGCAGCTCTCTTCTCCATAAATTTCAGTACAGTAATTTTCTACCCCTATTGCCATGCCTGGGCTTAAAGTCACCCACATGTCTGTGTGGCTTTCAGCAAGTTGCATAACCTCTCTGTGGGTCATTTTCCCTCACTACAAACTGGGATGATAACACCTACCTCATAAGGTTGTTATGAGAGCTAAGTGAGTTAATGTTTGTAAAATGGATTAAACCGTGCCTGACACATAGCAAGCATTATATAAGTGTTTGTTAATAAAAATCAGTACATAAAATGTCTTAGAAGGGTATTTGGAAAACACAGATTTATTTGCAGAAATCCTCTTTATGTTTTCTTGCTTTATACCAAAATTCCCTGTCTTTGTCTTCATTTTTTTCCTGAGGGAACAGATCTGGCAAAATGAGGATGGCCTTCTGGTTCAGCCCACTTTGGGGGCAAGAGAATTTTCTCCCTAAACCCTTCCCAGTCAGGTGCACTTACTGTGGGGAGCACGTATCCACTTGCAGGACTCAGATAGCAGGGTGGGGCCAAAGAGAAAGGTGTAGTTGGAAAGACAGGAAATCCTTTTGGGGGGGGCAGGGGATGGAGCCAAGTGACACTACTAATTTCCTTTGTAGAAGTATTATGCACTTCATAATAGAAAATATATATATATAAGGTACTTGCCATGTGCTATTTAATACTTGTCTCATTTAATACTTATAACCAACCCCCAAAGTGTTTATTGTTTCTATTTAACAGATGAGGAAACTGTAACCGGGAGAAGTTATAGGTAACTTGCTTAAAGTCACACAACTGGGTAGAGGAGGAGCCAGAGTTTGCATAAAAATCTGACTTGATTCCAAGATCTTTTTTGGACTCCCCAGTGCTGGTTATCGAGCATGTGCTACAGGCGTGCTACCAGAAGAGAGACGGAATTTCAACCCGGCAGGGCAGGAACTCAGGCTGAGGTTTTCTTAGGACACCAAGATTGCTTAGGAAAAGCAAGTTGTTCTGGTTCTGTAAGTTTACTGCCAAACCCTCCCTTGCTGAGTCATAGAATCAGCTTCCTGGAGGCTGGAAGGGAGCTTTTTAAAGCTACCTGGTCACTCCTGCCCCCTTCAGGAAGTTCAATGCAGAATATACATGATACTGAAACCAAGCAAGCCCCTTATTTAAAAAGACCACAGTCAGTCCCCCACGCTGAACATTTTTTCTCAAGCATTCTGCCCTTTAAGTGGCATGAGAAGATGATGCTGGGCAAGAGACCCAGAAAACCCCGTGATGACTAGAAACAACCCAGACCTCAGATCTTCTGCTGAGACTGGGGAAGGGATACAGAATCTCTTTCCAATTCACACCACTACTTTGCTGAAAAACTCATTGCTCTCTATTTCCTGTGGGATAAAATCTCACCTTGATTTAAGGTTTGAAGCCCTCTGTTATGGAGCTCCACCCTGCCATGTTCTTAAATTACCTAAAATTCTTCTTGCTCCTGCCAAATGGATTTGCTGTTTGTGGCTCCTGCCAAATGTATCTCCAGAGCATACCTGAGCCCAGCTCAGGGCTATACATTTGGGCACACCAGCCCTCTCTCCTTCACTGTAACCCTGCTGGAAGTGGCCTCTCCTCTTCTGACCACTTCCTACTGTCCTCGGATTTATTAGGCAATAAGTCATATACTCCTGATATGCCCCCTCACAGCTGTTCCGTTGTTGTCTTGGGCTGTTATACAAATCCTTTGTATGACGTTTCACATGCTGGTTCATGTCTTGCTTCTCCAAACAGCTTATCAGAAATGGGGGAGATGGGCCGGTCCGGTGGCGCACTGCTACAGTACACCGCTTGGGAAGCGCGGCGGCGCTCCCGCCGAGGGTTCGGATCCCGCATGCAGACCGGCCGCTCACTGGCTGAGCGAGGAGCGGGGGCAACACCGAGGGTTGCGATCCCGTTGCAGGTCCCGGTCCGTTACGGGGGCAACACTGAGGGTTGCAATCGATTGCCGGTCACGAAAAAAGACAAAAAGAAAAAAAAAAAAAAAAAAAAA
>NW_007727867.1:576983-600530 GCF_000696425.1 Galeopterus variegatus | reverse complement strand
TTGGGAAGCGCGGCGGCGCTCCCACCGAGGGTTCGGATCCCGCATGCAGACCGGCCGCTCACTGGCTGAGCGAGGAGCGGGGGCAACACCGAGGGTTGCGATCCCGTTGCAGGTCCCGGTCCGTTACGGGGGCAACACTGAGGGTTGCAATCGATTGCCGGTCACGAAAAAAGACAAAAAGACAAAAAAAAAAAAAAGAAATGGGGGAGACAAGAACCATGTCTGCTTTCCCAGTGCATTTTCACACTTTCTTGTGCAGTGTCTGATGCCTACTAGGTTTCAATCAACATTTCTAGGTTTATTTTGAAGATGGGCCAACTTTCTCTTTGCTCCTGCACTTCTATGTGTACCAAGGATTTCCTGAGCAGATAAGAAGGAATTTGATGGTATTTTTCTCTCAGTCTATACTTAAAGCTTAGCATTTCAGAGAATCTCTGCTGTCTCACTGGAAAGGAGGAAAACTGACATGTGCTGAGAGCCCACTATGGGCCACGCACTGTGTGACAGGGGCTTACATATATTGCTAGAAGAAATTGAGCTAACAGGACTCAAGTGGGAAGGTCCTGAAGACTCTATACCCAATTTCCCCAACACCCTTGAAAAACAACAACAGCAAAAATAGCTCTCTGGATGGTTTCTATCCATCAACAGCTACAGGAAGCTGAAGGGGCCAAAAGAAGAAGGAGACCAGGTTAACCCTGGTGCTATTGCTACTGCTTCTGCCATAAAATATAGTAAAACTGAGAAACAGGATACAGATCCGTCAACACATTCCTCTGATGTTATATGCAGGCACTTTTGCAGTCAGAAAAAGGAGGTCATACAGTAAAATGCAGCCAGATGTCTTATTTCTAGCAGTTACCCTCACCACCTCACAAGTGCAGGCACCTCATGCCTGGGCCGGAGAGGCCTGAGACTTGCATTCAGAAGCCACTACTGTCAGTCCCCATCCTAAAAGGATTTTTTACCTCTGAAGCCCTGCCTGCAGTACCTGGGATATCCCCAGTCAAGGTAGCATCTTGACATTAGCAATTTTAAGTTCCCACAGTGATTTTCATGTGCAGTCAGAGTTGAGAGCCCCTGGGCTTTGACTCTGACCTTCTGGGATGCGAGAATGAAGCTTCTGGGTTCTGTCCATCATCTCCATCCCCAGGCCTGGGGCAATCTTGCTCCTCCCTAACCATAGCCCCCCAAGTATCAGCAATGTCTCCTGCTCCCTTCTTTCATCTCAAGCACGAGTCCATTCTCCTTCATGAGCCTTTTCTTACATACCTTCAGCCCACTGTTCCTTCCCTCACTGCAGCACTTGTGATCCAGCACCTGGCCAGCATGCACCCTCCCACTGCCTGTAGTGGAATGCTGCCCCTCACATGGGCATGCTTTGTCTCCCTCCTGAAATCACAGACTCCTTGGAGACAACAGCCGTTCCTTGTCCCTCTTTACACTCTGGCAGTGCCAAGCATGGAAGGCCGTGCACACTGTAGACATAAGAGGTGCTTAACTATTGAATGGAGGGAGAGAGGGAAGGAAACAGGAAGGATAAATTCTTATTCAACAAATATTTCTTGTACATCCATCATGAAGCTAGGAGAAACAATGAACAAGTAAAAAAAAAAAATTCTCCAGGGAGTGGTAAGTACAATAAAAAAATCAGGGTAAGGAGATAGGGAATGGATTAATAAATAAATGAAGAAATAAATTTATCAAAATTCTAGTAAATATAAACTACACAAACATTTAAGTTATGCCCACCCAGGATTTTTCCTACCATATTGTCCAAGAGAAAGAGGGAGTCACCGAATGCCTGCATGAGTGCTAGGGCTGTCATAACAACACACCACAGACGGGATGGCTTAAACAACAGAAGTTCATGGTCTCACAGTTCTGGAGGCTAGAAGTCCAAGATCAAAGTGTTGGCAGGGTTGCCCCTTCTGAGGAAGGACCTATTCGAAGTCTCTCTCCTTGGCTTGTAGATGGCCACCTTTCCCCTGTGTCTTTGAAAGAAAGTGAGCCAAGATGCCGGGTACCGTTCAAGCTTTATTAAAGGAAGAAATCTGCTGGGCTGTGCTCAAGGTAGCAGGCAGCCCAGGGCTGCCCTGGAAAGGGGACAGCACCAGGTGTGGGGGTGGTAGAGCTTATATTGGTATGTTGGCGCCAAGAGCTGGGTGATACCATCAAGGAGGGTCATTATGCTAATGTGATGGGGTGGAGAACTGCGTCCTTGCGGAAGCAAAAGGGATTTCTGTTTGAAGCAAAAGGGGTTTCTGTTTAAGTCAGGAGGCTTCTTGTAAAGGGGAGGGGAGGGGAGGAGGTGGGTGGCGCCATTCTGTACTTGGGCTTGTCTGAAGTGACGCTGGTTGTGTTGCAGATCTATAGTCTTTTCATGTTGTCTTCCCTCTATGGGTATCTGTGGGTCCAAATTTCCCCCTTTTATAAGAACACCCATCATACTAGATTAGGGCCTACCCTAATGACCTCACTTTAACTTGATTACCTCTTTAAAGACCCTATCTTCAAATAAAGCCACATTCTGCGGTACTAGGAGTTAGAACTTCAACATATGAATTTTGGAGGGACGCAATTTAACCCATAACAGTGAACAAAGTTTTCACCCTTTTACCATTCGAGGTTTACCACTTAAAGATTCTTTTACTCAATTGGTAGCTCTTTGAGGGCAGGAATCCTGTGATTGTTCATTCCTATTTTTTGAGTCACAGAACCATGCCTGGCACATGGAAGATACTTCAGAAGTGTTAGTTTGAACTCACTTTTGTCCAGGAAAACTCAGGGCAAATGGTGAAGCTGTTTAACCCAGGAAACTAAGAAAAGTTTATAGCCTGCAGCAATTCCTGGAACTCTCTGAGTCAAAGGAAATTATGTTTCCATGACACAGGCTCTGACTTTGGATTTCTTAATTAGGGGTATTTTCATGACGAGATGAGACTTGTTTCTGAATAGTCATTGCTTTCCTCCTCTCAAATCAATGGCTGCTGCTTCTGACATCAGAATTATCTCTGCAGCAACTACATGAGTCATAGAGGGTTGGGCTCCCAGGAGGGGAGCAAACAGCAGGAAAGAGGGAAAGCATTTTAAGAAAGAGACCCCTTACCAGGATGTACAGGAGAAAAGGGGGCCCACAGCTCAGCCTTTCCGTTATCGAATACAACAGAAATAACAGCTTTCAACTGAGAGTTTCCCCATCTTCGGGATATGCTGCTACTTCCTTGTAGCTGCTTGGTAAAGGTACCCAAAGTCCCACACCAACTGAGTCCCCTGCCCTTAGTCCCTGGACCAACTATGAGAAGCTCAGCACCAAACAACCCAGAGGGAAGTCACCACGGATGTGAGAGGTGTGGGCTGTTACTACCATTCTGCCTGACATTCATTGACTCATTGAGTCCCACCATGTGCTTGTATTGTCCCTTAGAGGCTTCAGATATGGTATCTCAATATGGCCACCATGGATTCTCTGAACGAGGTACTCCGAGACACTTGAAGACATGCTTCCCATGTCATCTTCCATTACTAAAAATGTTGAACAAAGTTCTCAGCAAAGACTTTGTCAGAGTGGGCAGCATTCTGGAGATCTATCTGTTCAGATAGTCAAGAATGAGAAGTCATATGGTTAAGCAGGAAAAGGTTCCCATGCTTTCTTTTCTCCCAACTGTATCAGGTGTCCAGTCCTCCAGGTTGGGCACCAAGGAGAACCCCAAGAACGACTTTTAGAAGATGATCCACAAATCTGAGACATGTCAACCAGAACACCAGCCAATAATAAAGAAGGGGACCTCTTCCTCGCACTGCTGTGAAGAGGCTGCTGAAGAACCACAATTCAGCTGAAAATTGTTAAAAAAACAATTAGGGGCTTTTAGTAGTATCTCTGAAGGAAAGACACAGAGATGGCCAAGACAAAATCCTTGAACTATAGCTTGTCAAGGGAGTTGCGGGGAGAGGACTCTTGCAGCAAATGCATACTGCTTAGGATTACAGGACTTTATAAAGGATTTTTCTGCTCCCAATTCTAACAAGCATTAGATTAAATGCCCCTTTAATTTAGATTTCAATAATACCATAGTGCTAATCTTATTTCCAAGAAAAGATAATTTTACATTATTATCTAATAACATCTCATTAAAATCAGCTTCCAAGAACTACTTGCTGGCAGCAGTATGGTTAAGTGTATGTTCTGATTATCCTGCACTATCTAACAAAGCCTTGATGTTACAAGTAACATTTTCTATAACATACATATGCAAAGTTATTCTCTGCATTAAAATAATTGAAGCCAAAATGTAAACACAAATTAAATATAGAATTAGAACCAAAGCTATTTCTACTATTAAATAACTTTGGAGTTTCGTTTTAGCAAAACATCATCTCTCACATTAAATTTAATTATATAGGATTTTGTGGATTTTAAGTTTAGTTTGGTAATTTCATTTTATAATGGTATAAGCTTTAAACAGAGCTGTAAACGTGGGATTGTATACCTACTTCTAAATGTGTGTGTGTGTGTGTGTGTGTGTGCAACATCAGAATAATCAATAGAGCAAGACGGTAATATATAATATTTTTCCTGTACTGTTGTCCCTCTTCCCCCAGCCCCAACACCATGCCCAGCACCTTCTCCCATTCTCCCTGAAGGACTCAGTGTTTTCTCATTCCCTGAGTGAGAACGTTCTATTGGTATAAGGTCTGTCTATGTCTCTAAACCCGGGGGAACTGTAGGTTGCTCTGGATTTTAGAGGTAGCTGACAGACACCCGTAATAACTTCGTATAGCATACATTATACGAAGTTATACGATTATGACATGTACATCTTACCACAATAAGAAAGACAAAAAGAGCGTTGTATATTACTCAAATATGAGAAATCCCAGCCCAGGCTAAAAGCAACTGAGGGTCTTTCTAGCTCCTTTTCCCTCAGGCCTAGCTGCTTAACCTACACTTTTGAGGTTTGAACACTCAGATGGTAAAAAGAGCCCCTTTGGAAAAGGGAACCAAAGAACTAGTGCCCAGGCAAAGAGCATCTCTCATTCGGACTCAGAGCAGCACCGGTCTGAGCCACCGGCTCCTCGACTTTTGGTAAGGGGCCCCTTTACAGTCCCTGTGCATGGGAGGGAGGGAGTGATTCCCAGGAGGAGCAGGGGACTCGGGAAGGAGCAGGCCCTCCACCTGCAAGCACAAGCATTTAACATCCACAGAGCAGCACCGGTCTGAGCCACCGGCTCCTCGACTTTTGGTAAGGGGCCCCTTTACAGTCTCTGTGCATGGGAGGGAGGGAGTGATTCCCAGGAGGAGCAGGGGACTCGGGAAGGAGCAGGCCCTCCACCTGCAAGCACAAGCATTTAACATCCGCTGGCAACTCTAAAGCTCTTCATCCTTAATAAATCTTCATTGTGGTTTTGCTTTGCCCAAAATGAGAACTTCTCTTTCTACAAGAGAGTGATCTCTGAGCAACACTGGAGACGGAGGTACCTTCCAACAGGTAGGGGGAGGACAGCGAAGGAAATGGGGTGCTTAGAAGGGAGATTTGGAGGTGGGCACCGAAAAGAAATGGCAGCACCTGCTTGGTGCCAGACCCTGTGCTTTATATTCTCTATCTCCTTTAAATCTTCACAGTAACACTAATTGTCTTATTTCCATTTTATAGAAGAGGAAACTAAACCCAGAGAGATTAGCTAAGTCACCTGTCACACACTTGTAAGGAGCCAGGATGAGAAGCTGGGTCTGCCTGACTGTAAAATCCCGGGTCCCTGCCCGTTCTGCCTCCCTGTTGTGTGGATCCTGCCCCCTGCTCCTCCTGTCTCTCACCTGCTCTGTCATGGCTCTGCCTTGCTACACATCAGCCTCCTTATCTGAAAATACCTTCTTCTCAGCCCACAAGGAGCCTTTGGGCTCTCTGTGAGTAATGTAAGAATTTAACAAATCATAAGGGACCCTGGAGAACTGGAATCCAGTGGGAAACAGTGAGACAGACCTTGACCAAACACCACCAACTGGGCGCTGGCAGAAGGCCATGCCAGGGCCCCTACTGGTGCCAAAGGAGCCACCACACATCATCCAGGGGGCACTGGTATGGGGTTGCTTCCTTCAGAATGTTTCATTTAGCATGCTGGTTCATCTTCCTAGCAAAACAGCACCACGGCCCTTTTCTAGCCACACTATTTGAAAGGAGCTCTAAAAACAATATCACAAGCAACTTCTATCTGCTCCTTCCCAAGAGAAGGTAAACAATGAAATCAAAGGCATCTGCTACTCCAGCCACCTCTTCCTGTATTTGTTTCTTCTCTTAGGGACAACCTACGCCTCCACTCCACCCCTGCTCTTCCTGCTCGCTCAGCCCCCTCCATCAATTCCGCTATCAGATTAGACACAGAGGCAACATCAGTCAAAAAACTGACTTCTTTGAGTAATTCTTTACACTTTTGTATGAATTAATTTCTTATGTAACACTGCCCATTTGACATTTCATAGTCGGATCAATATTCTCCAGTAACCAAACCAAGGGGCTAGGAACTGGCAGAGGACAGAGGAGGTTGTACTAAATGACTTGTATTGGCTATGACAATTCTTATACCTGAAGAGACTAGAGATGCTAAGAATGGAGCTCACACTTGTGGGTTTGGGCCACTAGATGGCAATTAAGCCCCTTCCCACAGTTGCAGCTGGCCCTAGGCAACAGGCCTATCCCTGGAGCACTGGGCTCTGACTTTCATCTCTTTCTGTGCAAAGATCTTTGAGAAGCTCATAATACCCCTTTTATTACAGCAATCCACTCTTTATTATTTACCTTTAACTTTACTAGAAATACTTACAAAATCACTCAGAGAAACATTAAAAGTGAAAAGAGGAAACCTTCAGACATCAGTAGGAACTTCATCTGACCAAACATCTAATATTCAGCAAGAGCTTTTGCTCTGCTTTCAATCACCTTCCTTATGTCATGTGCTTTGGAAAACCTTCATCCCTTTGTCCTGGAAACTCCTCTTTGGAGCTGTTCTCTCTTCCTAGTCTTTCCCTGTAGGAAGTCTATCAAGAAACACTTGTTAGAATACCCTTGCATGCCTCCTTCTCCACCTGGAAAAGTCCTAGCTCCCAGATCACTCTTCCAGGAAGCCTTTTCTAAGTCCTTTCCCAAATGTTATCCCCCAACCCTCTTAGCAGGTACGTTCAATACAGATACTGGTTGTAAGCCTGTTAAAGAGTTGGTGCATCATTCTGCTACTTACTCACATGTGTCTTCCTCACTAGATGGTAAGTGTCTAGAGAGAAGAGATAAGGTTTTATTTATTTATTTCTGACTCCCACCATGCCCAGCCTAGTGAGCTGCCAACTACCACCTGGGCAGCAGGTAGAGATTAAAGAAAAAGAACCCCATTTGTTACTACTGTGGATTGGATGTCCCCCCAAAAGTCATTGAAGCTTGAATCCCATTGTAACGGTGCTAAGAGGATGGGAAATCCAATTATGCTATTTGAAAGGTGGGGCCTTTGAGAGGTGATTGGAACATAAGTGCTGTGGTCTTGTGAATGGATCGATCCATTCATTGAGTAATGGGTTGATGGTTTAATGAGTTGTCATGGGCATGGTTCTGATGGCTTTATAAGGAGAGTGAGTGAGAAGGTTAGTGCTCTTTTGCTCAGTCTATTCTGACACCTTGGTCACCACAGGACACTGTAGAAAGTCAACACCCAGAGGAAGGCCTTCACCAGATGTGTTCTCTGGACTTTGTACTTCCCAGCCTCTGAAACTTTAAGAAATAAATTTCATTTCTTTACAAAGTACCCAGTTCCAGGCATTCTGTTATAAGCAGAAGAAAACAGACAAATATGGTTACCTCCTCTGAAAATTCCAGTTGTCCAGAACTAACACTTGTCTGGTCACTGAGCAATTTCAAATCCTCTCTTCTGCCCTGTTCTAGAGACTGAAGGTTGAATCATAGTCAGCATCACTGGGTGGTGGGTGAGCAATAGGGTGTTAATAAGTGAGTATTTGAGGGTTATGTGTGCAGTAGGGTGGAAATACCTACATATGTCTGGGTTCCTCTTGAGCACTAATTAGTTCCTTATCTGCTTGTTCATGAAGAAATGTCATCTCCCTGGGAACAGATGACAAAGGCCAAATGAATGAAGCCCATTTCCATTTGTCTTAAAGGTGTCTTCCTATTCAGCTGCAAGAAAATTAAGTCCATAGAAGGGAATCTGAATTATGGAATGTTTTCTGTCTACTCTGTTTTCTAAAGAGTATTGTTACCCAAAGTGTGGTCCTCAGGCCAGCAGTATTAGCATCATCTGGGAACATGTTAGAATTGCAGAATCTCGGGCCCCACCCAGATCTACAAAATCAAAATCTACATTTTTACAAAATCCCAAGATGACTCACATGCACATTAAAGTATGGAAGACTGATCTAGAGCACACCTTGAGGCTCTAGTATGTCATAGTGGGTATTCATGGTGGGTGGGGTGTCTTTGTAAACTCTGGGGTGCTTTGTCTGGTCCCAAAAAGTTAGGGTCCCAGTGAAATTAGACAAATTCTGCATGGTTTAGGCATTCAACAGAAAGCTCGTTATCTGGCAATGTTGGCACATTAAACAGCCCTGACACTTCTTCCACATATTGGGAGTTAACCACTAAGCCCCAACTGGTGAGAGCCTGGACCCCAGAATAGGGCCTCTTTCAGGCTATCAGAAGTTTCCTTTACATTAATTAGGACATTAATACCTGTGGTCACCTGAGATAGTGTGCAAAATGACAAAATGAAGGATTTCTCATAGGCTCTGCAGAACTACTGCACTCTGAGTTGGGTTTTTTAAAGATATATCAGACAAGCCTAAGAATTAGAGGACATTAATACCTGTGGTCACCTGAGATAGTGTGCAAAATGACAAAATGAAGGATTTCTCCTAGGCTCTGCAGAACTACTGCACTCTGAGTTGGGTTTTTTAAAGATATATCAGACAAGCCTAAGAATTAGAAAGCCCCTTATGTTGGGAGCAGGGTAGTCATATGACCTGTGGGAGAAGGGCAGGGCTGCAGCCTGGGCTTACTTGAGTCTGAAAAGGCCCTTGAGGTTAAACCATGGTAAACCTCAAAAATCCTCCACAGGACAGTAGGCCCAGCAAGGATGGCCTGGGGCTGACCTCATCCACACACGGCTTTCTTCAAATGGGGCAGGACACTGTTTCCAAGTTTTCCTAAGGTAGATGAGTTATGAGTCAGAGCAGAGGATGTTCTTGTTCTCAGGTATGATAAGAATGAAATCCACCTGGGAAAGGAGCCCAAGCCATTCATGAAATTCCATAGATAGCCATGGTCCGTAGCAAAGCCCATCTCTGGCAGGTGAGCATCCATAGGGCAAGACAGCAGGTGGCAGCCTGGGGATGAGGCAGCCAGTGTGTTCGTGGCCAGCTCAATGTGGAAGAATCCCCTGAGGCCTGAAAGGGCATCATATGGGGTCCAGGATTCCTCAGTTAGCAACTGAAAATAAAACCAGAACTGGCACTCAGAACGCAGAGGCAGAGAGCGAGCACTTACACTAAGAAAGCCCCAAGAAACAGAACTAAGTAAGACAAAGAAATGAAATATACTTTCATAAACTTTAATAAAGATATGAAGGAGAAATGGAAAAAGTGAGGATCAAGGAGATGAAAGTGGGGTGGGATTGGAACTGAAGACCTGTTCTGTCCACAGCCCAATCTTATCCTGAGCTGACGCTGATGTCTAGAGAGCTCGTATCATTTACTTACTTTTTTTCTCCTTTCCTTGCTGTGCAGGAAATGACTCCTCATCTCCCTTCTCTCTATTTGGGTCCTAATACAGCCCTTTCTTCCTGTCTCCAAACACATTGGCTTTTCCTACCAGAATGTGAAAGGGGCCAAGAGTGTCTCATGTGGAAGCTGTCACTGGCCTATGAAATGTCCAGTCAGAAATTGTTCCCAAACCTATGTCAACAACTTGTGCCTTTAGCTATACATATATATAAACATGTTCATTACATGTATATATATACATACACACACATACTATATGTATAAATATATATAATTTTACAGTAACAATTTAATGACATTTTTATATTTATGGTATTTGTTAATTTTGTGGTAACAGGTTAATAACAACTATATAGTTAATTACCCCTAACCCCTTCACCTAAATACAACTATTTTAATTTCTCTGTCACTTCTCTGTGCCTTAAAATGACAAATAAACATGTCTGAATATAAACCATGTTGTCCCAGGCCACACCTGTCTGAAATAAAATAGGGTCACAGTAATGGCAAAAAAATGGCATTTCTCTGACTCTGCTGTCTGTCACCTCCAATTGTGGGAAATCTGACCACTGTCAAATCTTACCCAGCTATTTCTAGGAGTCCCTAAGCAGGAGTGGGTATGGGATGGTCTCGTCTGTTTTCGCAAACAAGGTTTTTATAGTTCCAAAGTGATCTCTGCTATCCCCTACCCTTTCTGTCCTTGCAGCTGTGGCTGTCCTGGCTCCTGTATGTCTCTACACCCAAACTGTAACTCCTTTCCCAACAGCTCAACTCCATTGGTAACTGCTGAAGCTACTAAGTCCATTATAGATTTAGGGTCATCTCAGGGGTCCTCCCCTCCCCTAAATCCCTGCATGGGGACTCTCGTCGATGTTTTAGAGGTCTCTGCTATTGCAACATGAGCCCTGTGTACTGGGCTAAAGGGCAAGCTGAGTGAATGATGAGGTGCTGGTCTTAGAATCCTACCGTGAGACACACTCCTGGACAGACCCAAGGTTATGTGCAACCACCAGTGCTGTAGAGGTGGCTCCCCACCTAGAAAGCCCAGCAGGACTCAGGTAATGGACATTGGTGTTCATGTGGGAAAGAACCTTTAAAATGCTTCAATTAATTAACTACTTGAAAATTCATAATCTGCTTTAATGGTTAGTGGTAACAAATGGGGACACATCCTAATATCACCATTAAGATCTGGAAAGCTGAATGTTTTTTGCTATAGGAATTTGAAGGATTGACTTGACTGGGCTGAGAATCAGAGAAGTCTTCACACAGAACAAGGGATATGAGCCTGGCTTTTAGAGGTAAGTGAAATTGATATGGATAGAAAGAGCTAGTGAAAGCTTTTTAGGTAGAGAAAATGGTATGAACATGGGCACAGCTTCAAGAAAACACAAGACTTGCTCCAAGACCTATTTGGCTGGAACGACAAGTTCATATAGGGAAACAGTGGGGAGATGTAGCCAGAAAGGTAGGTCTGGGGCTGCCACACTGAAGAGAAATCTTAATGCCAGCTCAGGAGACTGGATTTTTCCTAAATGCATGGAGAGATGTTGAAAGATTTTGAGCACGTAAATGACATGATAAAACTGTTACTTTAAAGAAAATTGTTCTGGTGCTCGTATTCAGAAAATACAGAAAAGAAAATTCAAAGGAGATAAAAGCAAATATGCTTAATTGTACCTAGGTTTTTGGATTTCTTTGAATCTTGCTCTAAATTGCTTGTTTAAGTACAGTTATTGTTAAGTCTAGTGTATATATCATTGAGTACATATTATTCTTGACCACTTAAAAAAATTCTATTTTTGATGGCAAAAAATATATTGCTGAATGGAGAAGCATTCTTTATTACTTTTTGGAAGCTCAACTTCCTAAAACATCAGACTATATCTAATTTACTATATTTGTTGGTATGTTAGAAGAAATAGCTACTATTGACCATAAATTCATCAAATTGAAAAGAGGGCAGGTATTCTGAATGGAACTTTGAATTAGAAAACCAGGAAATGCAAGATAAATGTGTTTCAAATATGAAATGTATATAAATTCAGATGACTTAATTAAAATTGTTTTTCTCATATGTCTCTAATATGTATGCATCTATTTTTCCTATTGAAAAAAATTAGTGATCATTCTTCAAGTGCTTACATTGGTGTCAGACTTTTGGTTTGGTTTGTTTTGATTTAATTTGGTGTGGGTTGGGTTTTTTGTTTTGTTTTATTATTTTTCTAAAAATATTACAAGAGTAAAAAAAACTTTTTATTTTTATTTTGACTTCTACATTTGGAGTCTTGGTGGGAGCAGATCTTGTCTTTCACTATGGAAACCAGACGTTCAAATTCTCACTTTCCCAGCTCCTTTGTCCTTGGGCATGGAAAAGTGTCCTAAGCTCAGTGAACTCCCTAGACATTGAAGCAGGGGCTATTGTCACAAAAAGACAAGTTTCCATGTGGTGACAGAAGTGGCAACATTGACTTTTCAGGTCAGCAGCAGAGGTATCCCTAATTTAAGGTTCATGAGGTCCTGCACTCCACTAACCACAGCAATGGCCTCCTGACTGTGGAACCAGCAGCTGCCTGCAAATTTCCATGCTTTGTGGATGAGCAGAGGCCAATACAGGAGGGCTCCATCATGGAAAATGCTTCCTGTATGGTGTCATCTGGAGCTATGACACCTCCACTCTGGTTCTCTTCCCCGGTCTCTCTGCAATCCCTTCTGCTTAGATCTGAGTTTCCCTGATTCCCATACTTGTCCTTTCTTGGGCCTGACCTCTTCCTTGGTTGTCTTGTAATCTGACCGTGGATCACCTTTAATTCCATCCTTTCCTCATCCTTTTCTACCTTTAATGATTACATTGCCTTACCTCAGCCGGATCCTGACTTGTGACTTGGTGTTCGAGGTCCCACTACTGAACCCAGGTCAGATCCTTGGTCCCAGAGCCTGATGCCAGGAGTTGGGTCAAAGTGCCATTTCTCCTTGTTGCAACAGGTATCCTATAATTCTGGCAAGGCTGTAAAAAGGAAGTAGCAGAAAAATAATCAATATCTGGGTATTATATCAACAGAGGCAATCTGAGAAGATTATGGGCTAATTTCTGCTTTTTTCTCTGCAGTTTTCTATATTAAAATTTATACAAGGAGTCTTCAAAAAGTTCATGGAAAGATTTGTAATTATCTTTTAATTCCATTTTTCCATGAACGTTTTGAAGTATCTTTGTATTTTTAAACAGTGCGGTAATCTTGGCCACATGTAATCCATCAACAGCTAAACAGTGCTTATCCACATTAATCTATATTAGGATAATGATTTTTTAAAGTATATTTTAAATCCAACTGATGATTTTTTTTCCCTTAAGCATCTACCAGTTATTGCATGTTACTTTTGCAGACACCACAAGTTAAGTGCCCCTTCATTTTAGCAGGGGCTTTAATGAGTCTAACGACATAAAGATAAGCACCAACAATTCCCCTACATTCAGGCTGAGGGTCCTTGAGTTTGGGTTGGGGAGTCAAAGGAAGGAATGCAGGATAAGAAATATTTAATGTATATATAAACCTCCATTTCATCCCAAGTCTTTCGTGGAATCTACTGTATTGTCTCATGGAAGATTTAGGGAGATGGAGAATGGAAGGAGGTTATCACCCAAAAAAACTAAAAAAGAGTTAAGCTCCATATTGGATAGCGCAGAGGAGCACAGAAAAGAAAGAGCTGCCAAAAGTGAGATTCAAATGAGACAACAGAAACCAGAGCTAGAGCCAAGTGACCATGATTATATGAGCTGCCTGCCTCCTCCTCTTCAGGATGGCAGAAGGCTGTGCTGTCCCCTCAGAATGCAGGTGGGAGGAGGGTAAGAGGCCGCACAGTTCTTAAATCTTGAAGGACAAAGTCACTTCTGATATCTGGGTTTAGGTATTGAGTATTTCTCCTCCTACTGTCTATTTTTTCAGGAGCCTGTAATTTTCTGTATCTGCATTTTGCAGCAGGAGAGAAAGTCACCTACCCAACAGAGACCAACACGATTAAGGAACAAACTTACCGTGAATTGCCTTCTTGATCACTGTTCATTGGTCATCAGGGGCCGACTGACGCTAAAGCCACAGGATGTTGCCTAAGAAATCTGCATATTTAAGTTATACAAGTAAACATTCCCATCTGCCTGTGACATCCAAAAAACACAAATAGAAAAGAGTGTGCACATCTAACCTCAGAAATGAATGAAAGCTAGCATCCATTAGTAAGTGTATCATACATAACGAATGAATGAGTGAGTGAGTGAATAAACCCTCCTTTCAGAAAATTCTTTCTTAGAACATGTTTCTTTTTAGAAATGTTTTATTCTTTTCCTAATTGAGAAAAATTTGCTTCTCTGACCTATCTGTTCTTCAGATTTGGTCATACCAATTTGCATTTAAATTGTTTACCGAGTATGATCTCACAGATCCTGCGTCAGATGCCAAGGAGAGGAGTTATGCTGTCAGCTGGATTTAATGTAGGTGTCAAGGAATGTTTCTTCTTGATTATTTCCTATGAATACCTGCCTGCCCGGGCACTCTCAGCAATAGGCATGGATATCCCTAATCGACATGCTTAGGGTCACCCTGTTCCTGAGTTAATCTTGACCAAGGCAGGTATCCTAGACCCATCAGCTGGTGGGGCCTAGACACAGTCTCTAACGTTTGTTGTGAGTCTCAGGTGGGCTTTGGCAACCTAAGTGTCCACTGTGCTACCGCATATCCCAACATACCATGTGTGTCCATCTGTATTTGACCTCCTGCTGCTTGCCCAGAGTTCTGCCCTGAATTCTGACACATTTGGCCAGAGCCCCACTCTTCAACTCTTTACCTGGATTCTAGAAGCCCCTTCACATTTTTTCCCTGAAACCCCAAACTCAGGCTGGGCCTGAATGAACAGAATTTTGAATGTTATGCTCCTGTCTCTTCCTGACTTTAAGTGCTAGCATTGTCTGGAAATAATTCCCGTCTAACAGAGTGACCTCCCTTAAGTGTCAACATGGAAGTGAGCCAATAGTCTTAAAATGATATCCCTGTTTATCTAGGCATAGGGGATGTATATGGGGCTGATATTAATCTGGCGGACATACAGATTCAAAGTCAGGTGGCTGCCATCTGTAGCAGTAGCTTAGTTTGAGACGGTCTGTTCATTCTTGGCAGGTATGGTGGCTGGGTCTCAACTGCTGGGAAAAGATGGATAAGAGCTAGACCTTACTTATTTGGGCTGGGTTTCAAGGGAGGTTTCCAGTTCTAACAGGCTACTGGTTTGCCAGACAAGAAAACTCGAATAGTTGCCCGTTTCTGTAGACTGGTTTAACACAAGGCAGGTGAAAAAAGGCCAGAGCTTTCCAAACTGTGGGTCTCAATGAACTAGTGATTTTGAAATGACTTGATAGGTTCTCTGCAAATATTTTCCAATGAACGGAATAGGAGGAATCAATGAACATTGAAAGTAGTAAGGAGAAGTGTGTTTTATGAAACTTTTGCTTCAGTTAAATATGCTTATATATGTACTAACTGTCTTGAGATGCTATGTGAGAAACAAGGGGAACTGAGGGATGTAGAGGGAGATTTATTTTCATTTTCAGTGCGAATTTTTTATCATATGCAGAAGATGAAAACGTAAGCAACAGAAAAATACCTGCAATAAATATAATGGACGGAAACTCAATACTCGAAGTACATAAATCCTGCAAGAAAACCACAGTTGCACAAAGATAGATATGTTGTTTGATACAATATTGTTTTTGATAGGACCAAATTAGAAATGATTCAAATGTCTATTAATGAGAAACAAACATATTACTTTGAACAATTATAAGGATATTAAAAGAGTGTGGAAGATCTATGTGTGCCAACATGAAAAAATATCCAAGGTGTATCATTCAGTGAAAAAACAAGTTCCAGAATGACATGTATGTTACAATATCACTTTTGTATAAATGACTATTTATTTATTCAATAAATATCTATTGAATGCTTACAAAGTGCTGGATACTATTATAACTTTTGGACATAAGTGATACAATATCACTTTTGTATAAATGACTATTTATTCAATAAATATCTATTGAATGCTTACAAAGTGCTGGATACTATTATAACTTTTGGGGATCCAGCAAAGAATAAAACAGACAAGACTTCTGACTTTGTGGATCTTATGTTCTAATAGTGGAGACTGACAAAAAATGTTTTATAATATAGAGGTGAAACGTACAGTGAAGAAAAACCAGGGAAGGAGAATAGAAGTCCTGGGAGATAAGAGTTGCAATTTTAAATAGAGTGATAGGGAGACCTTCTGTAGAAGGTGACATTTGAGCAAAAACTTGAAAGAAGAGAGGAAGCAAGCCACGTGGATACTGGGGGAAGAGCTTTCCAGGCAGGGGGAACAGCAAAGCTACAGCCCTGAGAAAAGAGCATGCCTGGATTGTTCAAGGAAGAGCAGAGGCAAGCATGGCTGCAACAGAACAAGCAGAATGAGCATTGCTTTCATAAATCGAAAAACATAGGTGAATACATATTGGATAAATATCAAGACTCCCTGGGCAAGTAGACAATGGCTATGACTAAATAGTTCATATAAGAAGAAATATAGACCATAAAACAACATTTAGAACATTTATGTAGCTTCTCTAATGCAAAAATCAAATATTCAAGCCAGGTATTCTTCCAACATGTTCTCTTGTCACACACCTGCCTTATGGTACTGTAACTGCCTGTATTCCTGACAAAGCTGTGAGCTTTGTGAGTGTACAAACTGTTTGTGTCTGCTGTGTTCACAGTTTTCTCTCTGAAGTCTTGCACTGTTCCTGGCATTCATGGCCATTCATAACAGCCTGCAGTGACAGTGCTTACCAAATTCCAGGAGCAGTTCTAAGCACTTAACTCATTTAATCTTCACAACATGCCTTTGAGGTATGTACCATTATTGCCATTTACACATGGACTACTGAGGCACAAAGAAAACAAGTAACTTACTGAAAGGACATTGTCAGATCAAGAATTTGAATGCAAACATTCTTGCTCCAGACTCCTTGACTTAAATCACTATAATGCCTTTTAATAAATATCCTCAATAAATTCATTAGGTATGAGGTATAACTTAATATTTATCAGATTAACTAAAATAAAAGGAATAAAACCCCTTGCTGGAGAGGCTATGAGAAAACACTGGCTCATTCATTAAAGTAACATTCTGTAGAGCAGTCTGTCCATACAGGCAAAAGTATTATAACTGTTCATTTCTTTGATCTGTATCTTCTTTCAATAATGTATAAGGGAATAATTCAAACATTTTAAATTGTTTGAATAATGATATTTATAGCTTCACCATTTATAATAAGGAAAAACTGGGCACAACCCAAATACCCAGATTCAAGGACTGATTTTGCAAAATGTGGAGTAAAACAATACAAGCATATAACTTAAAATATCTTCATGGGACAGAGAATCAAGATGGTGAAACAGACAGTACCCAGCATCACTCTCTCCCACAATTGACAAATTTACAACTATTTAGAAAGCAATGACTTTTAAGCTGGGGCCTATAGAGCTAAGGGAAAAAGGAGGAGAGACCTATAGAGTTGAAGGCAGGAGAAGCCACAATGAGAGAAAGAAGGGACCGCTCTGACCATTTCAAGCCCCAGCCATTTTAAGGCTGGCCCTGGGGAGCACACAGAGCAAGAGCTGGCAACAGCCACGGCTGGGCCCTTCGTGTGAAGTTGCTTGGAGGCTGCATGGGAGAGGAGGGCCTTGGTGGTCCCCAGGCCAGCAAGACCACTGACAGGGTTCCCGTGGACCCACATAGGAGCAAGGGGCCACAACTGAAAAAATGGCATCAGAGGCCAGTGAGTCACCACAAGGGACCAGTGCATGGCCCATCCCATGGGATGTGTTTGGAGCGTCGGGGGTGGGGGACATGGGCCCACAAAGAACATTGGGGCACAGCATGGATAGCTGATTTGCCCCCCAATCAGTGCAGGACCACTTAGTGCAAGACTGGTCAGGAATATAGGGGGTGTAGTTTGCTGAAAAGACTCAGGCCCAGACCAGAGTTCCCACACAGCCCAGGTGTATCAGACCTCATAAGACCCTGAAGTGTTTACAAGGTCCACAATTAAAACCTGAGCTACATAAAAAGCCTTCCCCAGAGGATCAGCAGCAAAGCAGCAATTTAACTCAACCACAGGGCTCAAATGCTGTGACCACAGGAAGCTCCCCCATTTCAAAAGTAAACAAAGGACAACAAATTAGTTCCAGTGCAGAGTTTAAGTGATGGGGGTAGCTAATAATCCAACACAGAACTGAAAGGAAACACAAAAACCCACAGACCGGAGACAAAGTTCTGATATTAACCAGTAAATGTCTAACACTGCCAAAGAACACCTATAAAACCTAAAAGAGCCAGAAGGCCCCCCCCCAGGATCTCAAGCCAGGCGGGGGTGCCAAGGGCCTCAGCCACACTCCCCTCACATCTGCATCAGCCAGTGGCGACCCAGCCACCACTGGAAATCCCCGGGCTCCACAGCCGAAGTGGAGGGAGCCCCCCCCCCACGCCCCAGCCTCAGCCACACCCCCACTCCTCCTGCAGCCGGACCAGCAAAGGAGCAGGCCAGGGGCCAGCTGCACCCCCCACTTCTACCTCCCACTAACCCCCAACCTGCCCCTCCCACTGCTCCACAACAATATCTTTGAATGTAAAATAATAATAATAATAAATAAATTTTTAAAAAATCTTCATGGTCTCTGTGTATTGAAGTGTGCGTATGAAATAAAGCTAGGGGGAAATGAATCCAACTAATGTACAGAGGTATTAAAATTATATATTATATTTTGTAATGATAAAGATCAAGAGATTTATATAATTAGCTGAGTTAATACAATAAACCATTTGTGCTTTTTCTCTATAAAAATTATTAAAATGTGTAATAACAGAGACAGTGATGTGTGCCATCCCTTAACATGGCCAAATTCATGAATTAAGTTCTACAAGGCCATTTCCTCTAAGAATTAATTTTGGAGTGTTGGTGGCCTCCAATATGTGCACATCTAATACTGGGGTTTGGATGGGTAGAGTGACTCTTTCAACCCTGCTCCCAGGTGTAGAGAGCTGAAGGAGAGCTTACTGAGAGCATTACAAAATGTTTTTTCATAACATCAGTGAATTACATTTAATAAGTGTATATATTAGTTAACTGTTCTCTATAAATGACTGGTTCTCAACCCCAGCTCTAAATCAGAGTACCACAGGATATTTTCAAAATACATATATTCCCACTGAATATTTTCAAGTAGATATATCTAGGTCCTAATTCAGCCCTTCTGAAGCAGAATCCCCAAGGATATTACCTAAGCTTCTGTTTGAGTAAAGACTTTAAGAAAATTCTGATAAACAGCTAGGTTTGAGAACAATTCTAATGAGATATATATATACACACACACACACACACGTGTATATGTATGTACATGTGTGTGTGTGTGTGTATATATATATATATACGTGTATATATATATATACGTGTATATATGTATGGGTGTGTATATATATGAGGGTACTTCAGAAAGTTCATGGAAAGATTCATATTATTGTTAAATTATATTTTTCCATGAATTTTTTGAAGTACCCTTTGAACCAATCAGTGTACCTGTCTTTCCACAGCCCCATTAACAAAAGATTCAAACCTTTTATTTTAGCTAATTGGGAAGTATGAAGTGTTATCTCCTAGCTGATAAATTTATTGAGGATAGTCATTAAAAGACATCATTAAGGTGCATACTTAAAAAAAAAAAAAAAAAAAAAAAAAAAAAAAAAAAAAAAAAAAAAAAGGCAGCAGAACAATGCTAGAAAAAGACTAGAAATAATCTAAATATCCATCATTTTCAAACTGGTCAAATAAATAATTGTACTTCCACACAATGGAAAACTATGTTACTGCTTAAAGGAATGAAGCAGAACTCTAGTTAAAAATAGGAAACATCTCAAAGATACATTGTTAAAAGATAGATGTGAGGTACAGGACAATGTGTCCATTATTTTATGCTTATGCCATGCCCTGCCTACCCCACCCCACCCCACCCCCTGCTTGTATATTCATAAGCTGTCTCTGGAAAAAGATACCAGAAACTTGCAGTAGTCGCCTCTGGGCAAGGGCCGTGGTTGATTGAGGTTACAGTGATTAGGTAAAAGTGTAGATCGCCTTTTCACGATATATCCTTGCATGTATTGCTTCTTAAATAATAAAATATGAACAATTAGGTACAAATGGAATCCCAATCTACCTAAATTTCATTGTTGTTAGTTATTGCTAAATAATCTGGGATGTCAACCAGATCTAAGTCTGACACTCATTACAAATATTGTGCAGCCCTCGTTCACTTCACCACTTGGCTGTGTTATCTTTCCTCCAGTGTTCAGCTCTTAATTAGTCGTCTGTCCTGTTTTCTCTTTGGGATTGTATCTGTTCCTGTATCTTGAAGTATTCTCATTCCAGCTACCTGCGCTTCCTGGTGGTGTAATCAGGAAGAGAAGAGGCCTTTGTTCTCTTTCCAGTGACCTGAAGAGATCAGAGACACCCACCCAAGCAAATAAACAAACACAATCCAGAGTCTACTGTCATCTACATTCAGCTCCATCTTTTCTTATGGTCTCATCCAATCAGAGGTTTCTTTTAACAGCCAGAATTTCTTCTAGCAGGATTTTAATCCTAATAAGTACAAACATTTCTGTGTAATAGAATTTCTTTATTGAGCAGTAAAGTTTTGAGGATTTACAATGAATTTGCTGCTAAAGATTCCCTGAATAAAATTTCAAGAGGACATTTTAAATACAATTTGAACATATTTCTTTAAAAAATAGTGGTCTGTTGGTTTGCTTGTATGCAACAGTGTACATAAAGCATTCAAATACATGGTTTCTGGGCCGGCCCATGGCTCACTCATTCTATGAAAAATACAATGAATGTGATTAACAGCTGATTAGACATTGCAGAAGTAAAGATTAATGAACTTGAAGACATAGCAATAAAAGCTACCCAAAATCTAACACGGAAAGGAAAGAGAATTGAAAAAAATATCACAGAGCATCATTGAGCTGTGGGACAACTTTAAGAAGCCTAATATACATGTAATTGGAATTCTGAAGAAAAGGAGGGGGATAGACAGAGAAATATTTGAGAAAATAATGGTCGATTTTTTTCCAAGTTTGATGAAAACTATAAACCCACAGATCCAAGAACTCAGCAAACCCCAAGCACAAGGCACAAGAAGAAAACTACACCAAGACACACAATAAATTGTTTAAAACCAGTGATAAAGGGAAAAGCTTAAAAGAAGTCAGACATTACATTTACATGTTACGAAGATAAGAATGACAGATTTCTTGTCAGAAACAATACAAGTGAAAGGACAGTTCAAAATCTTTAATTTATTGAAGCGGGGGGAACAAACCTATCAACTCGGAATTCTATATTAGGGAAAATATGTTTCAAAAACAAACGTGATGCACAGGCCAGCCATCAAACAAAACAACAAACAAACAAACAAACAAAAAAAAACAAATACATGGTTTCTTATAATTTCTCTTCTTGGAGGCAACATCTTAGACCCTGAAATCATCACAGAATTATCATAGCCATAAGGGAACTGAAGGGGTCAACTAGTTTCTTCTCCAACTAAGGATGGAAATCACTGCCACATTATGCATAGTATGTGAATGGAACTTTTCTCCCAAGGCAGTCATGTCCATTTCTTAATGGTCCTCACTGTTAGAAAGTAGTTATTTTTGTTTTTAATGTCAAGCCTTGTTTTGTCTTCTACAGTTTCTGCTCTCTGATTCTTATTTGCCTTCTACTTAGGAAAAAAATTGATACCGATATGAAACAGATGGTACACTCAAAGTGGATGACTAAAGAAAGTTTGACAAAAGTACTATTCACAAAAATGTCTTTTCCCCTTAAGATTGGGAACAAGACAAGGATGTCCATTTTGTATTCGACATTGTATTGCAGGTTGCAGTCAGTTCAGTAAGACAAGAAAAGAAATAAAAGGCATTTGGATTGGAAAGGTAAGAATAGAAATGTTCTTATTTCTTATAGGGGGGTGGGCTGATGATAAATTTTTCAACTTTCAACTTTTGTATGTCTGAAATTTTTATCTCACCTTTTTTGTTTGTTTGTTTGTTTGTTGTTTTGTTTGATGGCTGGCCTGTGCATCACGTTTGTTTTTGAAACATATTTTCCCTAATATAGAATTCCGAGTTGATAGGTTTGTTCCCCCCGCTTCAATAAATTAAAGATTTTGAACTGTCCTTTCACTTGTATTGTTTCTGACAAGAAATCTGTCATTCTTATATCTTCGTAACATGTAAATGTAATGTCTGACTTCTTTTAAGCTTTTCCCTTTATCACTGGTTTTAAACAATTTATTGTGTGTCTTGGTGTAGTTTTCTTCTTGTGCCTTGTGCTTGGGGTTTGCTGAGTTCTTGGATCTGTGGGTTTATAGTTTTCATCAAACTTGGAAAAAAATCGACCATTATTTTCTCAAATATTTCTCTGTCTATCCCCCTCCTTTCCTTCAGAATTCCAATTACATGTATATTAGGCTTCTTAAAGTTGTCCCACAGCTCAATGATGCTCTGTGATATTTTTTTCAATTCTCTTTCCTTTCCGTGTTAGATTTTGGGTAGCTTTTATTGCTATGTCTTCAAGTTCATTAATCTTTACTTCTGCAATGTCTAATCAGCTGTTAATCACATTCATTGTATTTTTCATAGAATATATTGTACTTTTAATCTTTAAAAGTTTAATTTGAGCTCTTTATATAATTTCATGTGTCTACTTAAGTTTTTGAACCTATGAGATACCATTATTTATTTATTTATTTTTGATTACACATATTTATGGGGTACAGAGTTGACTGCCTGGATTTGTGTACAGTGTGTGATGATCAATCAATATTATTAGCATGTTCATCGTTACAAATTGTAATTATTCTTTGTGTCCCTTACCCCATTGCTCACTAACCTCCTCCCCCCTCCCCCTTTCCCACCTCTAGTAACTATAGGTCTGTTCTCTCCTTCTGCAAGTTCAACGTTTTATTGCTGTCTTTCTTTTCTTTCTTTCTGCTCCCACTTATAAGTGAGTAGATGCAGTATTTCTCTTTTTGTGCCTGGCTAATTTCACTTGACATGGTTTCCTCCAGGTTCATCCAAGTTACTGTGAATGGCAGAATTTCATTCTTTTTTATGGCTGAATAGTGCCATTGTGTGTATATACCACATTTTCCTTATCCAGTTGTTTGTTGATGGACATTTAAGTTGGTTCCATAACTTGGCTATTATAAACAGAGCTGCAATGAACATGGGAGTGCAGGGGATACCATTTTAATATCCTTATCAAATCATTCTAAAGTCTATGTCAGCTCTGGTTTGATTTTGATTGATTGATTTATCTTCTCACAATGGGTTATAGTATCCTGGTTCTCTGCATACCTGGTAATTTTTATTGGTATTCCAGACATTGAAAATAATGATATCAGAACACACTGCACACATTCACACACAAACACAAACACACATGCAACCATATGAAATTTCTCCATACAATGGTAAACATTGCCTAATTATTAGTTTTTCATAAGTCCATTCTCTAGGATACTGCAATATTCTATAATCTAGGGTTCTTTTGTAGTTTACATATGTTGAGTTTCTTTTTTTTTTTTTTTTTTTAAAGATGACCAGTAAGGGGCTCTTAACCCTTGACTTGGTGT
>NW_007727867.1:573733-575983 GCF_000696425.1 Galeopterus variegatus | reverse complement strand
GAACTGGCCATCCCTATATAGGATCCGAACCCGGGGCCTTGGTGTTATCAGCACCGCACTCTCCCAAGTGAGCCACGGGCCGGCCCCATATGTTGAGTTTCTAAATCATGCATTATTATGTGTGTTTACTTTTTTTCCAATAATGCTGAAAGAACTGAGTTATGGTTGGTGGAATTAAAAGCCTCTTTTTAAAATCAATAAAAAGTAGTGGGTGGGAGGAGATTCCAGATTCTCTTCTGTTCTCTCTTGGCTGATGAATGACATAGATGGACCAACTGTTTATCCTTTAGGGAAGTCTGCCTGTTCTCTTTATTGATTTTTTTTAAAAAAGCTTTCATATGATTTTCTTGAATTATTTGCTTGCTTGCAGTAGCAGGTTAACAAACTAATTACTTATTCATTCCTCTCAATGATCACCTGAAATTAGTGAACAGTTTTTACGGACAATTTCCAATGGACTTGTCCTTTCTGATCTTGATTTTTCTTATGGATAATGAGAATACTAAAACTTAGCTCACAAGGATGATGTGAGGACTAAATGACATAGCACATGGTAACCTGCCTACAAGGATGTCTGACATATAGATCTGCCATAAATGTGAGTTCTTATATTATTTGGGGTGGGGAGGCGGATACTGTGGAACTTTGAGTCATTGTTTTCTTAATTGTGATGGTTTTGCTCTGAGTTTTGCTCTAAATCAATCCAATACTGAAGGATTTTTAGATTGCATGAAAAATTTATTTGAGAAAGCCCACATGCTTCTGCTTTCATAACTGGTACGTCTCTTTTGGTGCCACTCTTAGCTCCAAAAATGAAGGTATTTACCATTTAGCCACATAATCTCTGGTGAGCAGACCAGACATTAGTTTAGAGCAGGGTTCTCCAAGTGAGGTCTCCAGAACAGAACTATAACATCACCTGAAAATTAGTTAGAAATGCAGATTTTTCAGGTCCTACTACAGACATACTGGATCAGAAACTCTGGGGGAGGGACTCAGTAGTCTGTGTTTTAACAAGTTCTTCAGGTGATTCTGATGTATGCTAAAGTTTGAGAATTTCCGTTGGAGCAATAGATGAAGGAAAAAGCTGACTGTCCCCTAATGGCCAGAGCAACTTCAACAAAAGGCTAGTAACTATGTGCAGGAAAAATAAAAAGTTCAGAAGAAAATGAGGAGGCATTGGGGGGGGGGGCAGAGCTAAAAGGGTAAAATGTAAACATACAGGATTTGGAGCAAAAGAAATGCCCCTGAAAAGCAAAAGAAGGGAATGTGGCGTTGAGAAGGTGGGGTCAGAAGAAGAGGACACAATATCCGGGGAATATGGAGTTTGTGTGTGCGTCTGTGCGTGCGAGCATGGGCGTATGTGTGTGTCTGCCACTTTTGGGGAACAAAAAGGGAAAGATTTTTCTCAGCCAGGTACTGAAATAAGGGTAAGACTCTGAGATGCTGTGGACCTCTCCAAGGTAGTGTGGGTAATATCTCTTTTTCAAAGAACTTTGAAAAATTACGTTCTTTTTAACATTTTTAAAGTTGACATTTAAATTTTTTCATCATAAGTTTAAAGAGTTGGAAAGAGTATAATTTCTAGCATATCATAAATAAATCTATTTCATCACTCTTTTAAGTTTTTCCAGTGATAATCTAAATACCAGAGTATCTTGATAGCCACCTGTCTGGCTACTGCTAAGCTATGGCTAAGGCCTGGAATCCTCACAATGCCAACTGTCTAGCTCTTAATCCTGTTCGTGACGCCAATTGTAAAGCTAGTTGTCATGGCTCTTTTACCTGCCGGTAATCCTGCACCAACTGGGCCGATGGTTGAGTTAGGGCTGGGTCTGGAGCTCCCAGACCCCTCAAGCCCACTCACAGACTGGGTCACAAACCCTTCATATGCCGGGCTGCATCAACAGACCCCACAAACACCAGGCTGGGTCACCAGACCCCTCCACACCAGGCTGGGTCAACAGACCCCTTCACACAGGTCTGTAAGCTAGGCAACCAGCCACACGGTCACTGGAAGCTGCAGGTCTGGAAAAACATGGCCATACAGGGCGGGCGCCCAAGGCAGTAAAACACCAGCCAAAGCAGCGCTGTCGTGCAGTTGCACCTACTCCACCCCTACACATACAGTGTTTACCAACCCACCCTGAACCGGCTCTGAGGCGAGGGGAGCCTGACCAAATTGTTCCATTTTCCCAACACCACCTCATCCATTTTAAAAGTTTATAACAAGCTCTGCATTCACGTTGA
>NW_007727867.1:571586-573391 GCF_000696425.1 Galeopterus variegatus | reverse complement strand
GGGCTGCATCAACAGACCCCACAAACACCAGGCTGGGTCACCAGACCCCTCCACACCAGGCTGGGTCAACAGACCCCTTCACACAGGTCTGTAAGCTAGGCAACCAGCCACACGGTCACTGGAAGCTGCAGGTCTGGAAAAACATGGCCATACAGGGCGGGCGCCCAAGGCAGTAAAACACCAGCCAAAGCAGCGCTGTCGTGCAGTTGCACCTACTCCACCCCTACACATACAGTGTTTACCAACCCACCCTGAACCGGCTCTGAGGGGAGGGGAGCCTGACCAAATTGTTCCATTTTCCCAACACCACCTCATCCATTTTAAAAGTTTATAACAAGCTCTGCATTCACGTTGAAATTTTATGTTTTTTTCCTCCTTGAACTTGTATTTCAATCTCACTTCCTCCACAGATTTTAACCTAATATAGTGTACTTCCATGCTTGAAGTCTTTTATTGATCATCCTATCATTTTTCTACAAAAAATGTATATATGTGTAAACTGAAAGTTTAAAAAATTTCCTGTGACCATAAAGCCTAAGTGTTGAAAAGTTTCTAATGCATTGAGCCACTGAAACAGTTATTAGGAGCATACAGTTGAGCAAAATAGCCCACAGTGTCACAGCTTTTAACAATCTTATTAAGCCTAAAAAGTAAAGTTTTACTGGAACTGCACCTCTTAATGAGATTGATTGAGAGGCAGTTGATATATCCTGATTAAATGGATTGTTGCAATGTCCCTTTGTTGCTTGGAGGTTTAACATTTCAGGGTGGTGTGCAACTATAAGATTTAAAATGTCTTTCCTCTTTAAAGTAGAAAAACCATTGTAAAATATGAAAAGAAAAATGAAACTCCCAACTGCAAGTACATACTCAGATCAATTTTAGGAAAGAGTTCATACGAACCTGGAAGCTCTGATGATCAGTTGAAATTATACACGTCCTTACATCCTTTGGAAAGTCTTCACATACCTTCAGGGATACCTCAATTTGAAGACCCCAGTGTATGAAAAGGGCTCTGGTCTGGAAGTCAGAAGACCTGAGTTTGCTTTTAGTTATGCTTTGGTCACATGAGCTATGGAACCTTGTGCTAAGGGAGAGAGAATCAACTTATTGAGTTTCTACCATGTGTCAGGTACTGACTAGGTGCTTTCACATTTTATTTGTTCAGTACACAGCAACTATAGAAGGCAGATGTGATGATCATTAGCCCCACTTTTAAGTGGGAAAACTGAGACACAAGAGGAAAAGAGCCTAGCCTAATACCATACTATTAGTAATAATGGATCCAGGATTCAATCCCAGCTCTCTATAGCCCATGCTGCAGTCACTCTGCAACAATGCTTCCTTGAACAAGTCATTTTCCCACTATGGGCCTCGGTTCATTCCCTTATGAAATTGAGGGCAATGAGCCACAAGAATCCTAAAATCACTTCCAGATTTAACATCCAATGAGTCTATATGTAGCAGATGCCAGGGCTGGAAGTGAAAGGGGCTTCCCGGAGATTGACACCCCAAGGGATTAGGAGACAATATAGAAGAGATCCCGAAATTCACCAGGCCTAGTAGTGATTCCAACAGAATTTCTGTTGGGTTAAAGTCTAAAGAGCTTAACCTGGCATCCAATTCAAGTAGAATTAGATGAGAACTAATCTCAAAGAAAATGGGCATGTAAAAATTGTACACTTAAGGGGCCGGCCCGGTGGCGCACTGCTATAGTGCGCCGCTTGGGAAGCGCGGCGGCAGAGCTCCCACCGAGGGTTTGGATCCCACATACAGACCGGTTCCTGCTCACTGGCTGAGCGAGG